>NC_056735.1:1072249957-1072269957 GCF_019279795.1 Protopterus annectens | reverse complement strand
TGCAACCCTGAAACTGCCTAGGGTGACACTGCCTACTACATATGAGTAGTGGTCACTATGTGTAGATGTGGCTGCACCAAGCTAGTAGGCCAAGTATGGCTGGATTTGGTGGATGCTCAGATATGGGGGCGGGTTGTGTGCTGTGGAGGGGATGATGGGTATTCCATTATGCATCCACGTGTGTTGCATTTGAATTGGCCGGTTCCATCAGGACCAATCTGTCGGTATGTGCCGGTGACATTTCTGTAGATTTGTATCACACATTTTAATATACATATGTTTGTGGGATTATGTTCTACAGTATGGCCTGTCAGGTTGTATTGCAGATGTGTATACATGTTCTTTGTGTTTCTTTCTGATTCACCCGCTGCTCCCTCATACACTTCCAGTTCACCTATTCTGCATACGACACAATCTCGCCTTTGATTATACCATTACCCATCCCCCACACACACATATTCCTGACACTCCATCCATCACTGCTTTGGTTGATGGCCCATGACACGGTCAAGGTAACACATTGTATACACTACATATGTCAGGTACCTGTATGGTTGTGTGGACTACCCTGGCATGTTTCACCTTCCACATGCTATACATCACGCACATAGGTACACGCCCATACTTAACTTTCATGGCATGGTTAGTACACCTGGGTAATACCCGTTCAACTGTGACACATCCTGACAAATACGGCTTGGACCGCATATTTGTGGATTTTGGCCGACTGCTCTGATCATTGGTAGGATGCCACCTTTTCCTATGTCCAGGATGGGATATATTCCTGACACATATCCGATTGTACTGGACAACACATACCCACAGTCAACGCTATGGATAACACTGTTCCTTTAAGCCTACATGTTGCCTTATTGTTGTAGCAGTTTATATGCTCCTTCTGTTTCGTTTTCATGCTTATTCTATTTCTTGTCACACATGGTATGTTAAATATGAACATACCTATTGTATGTGACTATTACATGCATTGTGGGATATAATTCTGTCATACGGTCGCTAGATATTTACATTTATCATGGTTTTGTTATGGACACATCTGCCCAGCTGTGTACTCTCCCTCACAATGTGGGACAGCTGGTGACCCTGACCATTGGGCTGGACATAACTATTGGCGGCGCGCTAACATGATGCGTTTCAGTTCCACTTGGTATAACTATCTACACTGCGTTGGACTATGGTCACACGGTTTTCAATGTAATTTGTTCGAGGGATGAGGACCTGTTATTCCCTACCATGCATTTGTGTTTGCATCTTCATTTTGTGCTCGCAGGAACTGTCTTGCATGCTTTGCATATGTTTCAGTATCCACGGACACTGACAGATGTGATTACTATTGCATGCAAATTGTTATATACAAGCATTTTAGGTTGCACGTCGACAGCTGACATTTCCACGCCTCCGTGCGGCACTTCGACATGCCCTATGCACTCGCGCTCGTTTCCTATGCACATGGCTGTGGCGGCAGCACGCCTTCATTAATATGCATTTGGCGCTACTGCGCCATCTTCATGCCACACGGTCGGTGAAAGCCTAATGCCGGCCTTGCACCGAGCTTCATGAATCCCGGGGAAAATCTAAACAAGTATAGGCCTAGGACACAGCCCTATGGGACACCATGACTTTAACCTAAAATTCTACATGTCCAATTGCTTTATGATAATTGTCATATCCTAATTGTAAGCCATATGGCTATCTATATTATCAAGAGTACATCAGTACCAAGTTGTTCTAATTTATAGATCAGTGTTTTGTGTATGACCCTGTCAAATGCTGAAATTAAATCTATATAAATCACATAATAGCACAATTTTCATTCATAGCTGTTATTATATTGTTATACAACATCATGTTACAGGTAATTATAGATTTATTTTCAACATATGCATAGTGATATATGGTTTCAAGTCCCAACTTTTACAATTCTGACTATAACTTATCCAAAATTACCTTCTCCGTTATTTTCCACAACATGAAAGTATGTATGAAAGTATGTTCCAGGGTTGTCCATATTGTCAGAATTACAGTCTATTTTATGATATTATCACTGAACATATAATAATCATAGGCCTTATAACTATCTTTACTCCAAGTCATAACTGCTCCACCTGATTTTTTGTTAGAATGTCTGACTACAGTAAACACATTTATAATCTGACAGAACTGGTTTCCAGTCATTGTTCTTTAACCATGTTTCACAAACAATAACAACATCAATCTTGTGGGAACTTAGCAATTTTTCCAGTAAAAAAATAACTTTATTATTAATGTTTAACAACCATTAGAGATGCAACAAATGTTGCTATCTGTGAACTGTTAATTTTTTGACCTGGCAAAAATTCTGATTTCTGTTTGATCAGGTGGTACCTTTAAATAAATATAGCATTTAGTACACTGTACAAGATATTGGTGCTTTAGCAAATCATTAAATGTTTACTCATTAAAGGAATCCATATACAGCTGTAAATTAATATAGAATTCTCTTTGCCTAGTATAACAGTTACTGGGATAGAATTGACCAGTTTGTATAATCTGGCCTTCAGAATGTAGTCTTCCATTTTTGCCACTGACCAGAAAGAAGAAAAAAATAATAACAACAAAAGAGCAGAAAGCACCTGCTATGTTATGGTTCCAAAGACTTAAAATTTTACAAAGATGAAATTCAAATGGTATGTAATCAAACTGTGAAACAACATTACTTGAATAAGTGCTTAGGTATCTTCCAAGACTCTACTCTCTTCCTTGTATCTCAGATGGACACTATTATAGTACTCACACAATATAAGGTATTTCACAAGAGAATTAGTTCTTGAATATCTAAAGGAGAAAAGCAATATAACTTTACAATTAATTCCAAAATGTAAATGATCATCTTACTGTTCTCATTTCAGAACAAATACACATATTCTATAAACTATAGTCAAAACACGTGTCAGTTTATTTCTCTTTCTCTTCCAAGAGTGAATCTCTGCCTACCTCTGTATATAGCTCAATCACCTCCTTTAACAGGCGTGTCTGTATTATTTTTAAATATCTTTATTTAATGCAACTTAAGTTCAAGTACAGTCAGAACAGAATTTCCATAATACAACAGAGAAACTGCTCTGTTTCCCTCTCCTAATCGTATACCAGAATGATTCATGTCAGACATTAGGGTCAGCATTAAGGCCATAATGAAAATGTGCGCCCCTGCCGTTGTCCATAACCAATACCTACCATGCACAGAATAACTGTACACTGTATGGATGGATGGCACTGTTTTTTCACAGTTCTACCCTCTGTCTTCAGAAATTAGTGCCCTGTAGTGTTGTCTCACCAACAGCAACCAAATCTTAGCTTATACCATTTCTCATTTATATGCACACAAGAATTTCCAGGAGGGGAGTTTGAAAACATATGATTAACTAGGGCAGGACACGTGGAATGACAAGGTTGTTATTAGTATACAACATGAGAGGGAAATATCTCTGACAGCCTTAGAGGAATTCATATTCTAGGAGGAAGACTTCATAAATGCAGTGAAAGTGTTCCTGTCATTTAAGATCTTAACTTCTTTCCAGATAACCATGCTACAACAAATACAGCACAACTTGTAGATGTTGTCAATGACTAGTACTAATCTGTTGTTTAAAAAGGAATAAATGAGTAACAGTGAATAAATGATGTTTAAGAAATGCAGCAGTTTCATTCACCAGATTGTCTATGCTTCTTACTACTTTGAGAAATTATATACGAAAGAGTTTATCCAGAGTTTGTATAAACCTTTTTTTTTACATTTAACAACATGAGACAAGTATTTAATTGCTCCAGAAATGATGACACTATAATATTTAAAAAAGTGTACAAGGGTTGTGTGGTTCTTAAAATAGATTTTATCATGCATTATAAACCTCGAGGTAAAATTCTGAAACATACTATCACATGTAAAGCTCTATATACTGACAAAATAAGGCATTTTTTAGACATTGGAGTATTTTATTGGAATTGAACAGTGGCTGCATTTTAGTTGAATGTTTGCTATCCATTAATGATTATACTATCTGGATTACCTATGCTGTAGAAATATAAAAGAAAAGACATCTTTCAGACCAGCAGTGGGAGGAAACAGCTGGATAACTGAGCCATTTGCTTAACTGAGCCATTTGTTTAAAATGCAGTATAGTCCCAACCTGAAGGAGCTCCCCTTAGTCTGCTGTCTGTGCTCATTTTTGCTCGGGCCATCCACAAGCCTCGGGATAGCACCCCACCACCACCACCATCACTGCCTTCAGCTCTGAAGCAATTTTCAGCTAAAAGTTCAAATCAGCCCTGGGAATCTCAACTTGTAAACAAAAGCCTTCCAGTAGAATTAATTATTAGTTTGCGCGGGTCATCCACAAGCCTCGGGATTGCACCCCCCCCCCACCACCACCACCCCACACCGCCTTCGGTTCTGAAGTAATTTTCAGCTAAAAGCTCAAACCAGCCCTGGAAAATCTCAACTTGTAAAGACAAGCCTTCCAGTAGAATTAATTATTAGTTTGCTTGGGCCATCCACAAACCTTGGGATTGCGCACCCCCACCCCCCACCACCACCACCTTTGGTTCTGAAGCAATTTCTAGCTAAAAGCTCAAATCAGCCCTGGAAAATCTCAACTTGTAAACACAAGCCTTCCAGTAGAATTAATTATTACGTGAATGTCATTGAATTTGTTTTTAACAATTTTCTCTTACTTTGTGACCATCTTTGTGAGGTGAGCACAGCTGCATTGAGCTCCATTCAGCTTTTAACTTGGAGAGCTTTAATGAAGTTGGCCACTCGGAAGGAACATACTCTACTAATTGTACAAGTTCCTTATTCCCTCTGTATACAAACAGGTGAGCTCCAGAGTCTAAGGTTAAAACTATTCCAAAACAAACCTTTATTTCAGTCCCAATTCCCTTAGCTCTACTCACCCTTAAAGAGCTTGCTAGCAACATTAGGTTTTTGTAAGCTGAAAACCTATAACATAGTGTATTGTCTTACTTACATTTCCTGACTCCGGATTGTTTTTTTTTTGCCCATTGTTTTTTTTTTTTTTTCTTTTCTATTTGGAATCCCTACTGCTGGGGTTGCTCTGCAACCAGTTCTAACCACCCATTCTCAGTGATAATTGCTACCCCCCTCCACTGAGCCATTCTCATAGGAGGCTATATCAATACCCACTCCTTTGGGAGCCATCTTTAAAATTTAGTATAGTCCCAACCTGAAGGAGCTTCCCTTAGTCTGCTGTCTGTGCTCACTGTAAGTTTTTTTTTATTTTTATATATGCATATGCCTTTTTAGCATTCTCTGTTTGCTGTCATAATTTACAGGGATTTTTATGCTGGTTTATATTAGTGCTGCATTTATTATTGCTATTTAGAGTGTATAGTCTGACAAAACTGTAATGCTTTTTTTTTTACTGCTCATTGTATATGTAGAGCTTGGTGATTAATCCATTGTGTGTATGCTTGCTTACATATCTAAACTTACCTCAGAAGCTAGACTGGCTTCATAGGCAATTCCTTTTTGATATCTGCTTCACTATACTTGCATTTATTATTAATAAGCAGAAACATAGAAGTATTGTTTGTTTTGTACACAAACAACAGAAACACAGTATTTGTTACACATTTTAGCCAATATCTTACTTAACTACAGTTCTGATCGGTATTGGTTAGCAGAAACATACCTGCTATCAGTAAGGAGAAACATACAGTTTGTTTATTTGGTATCTGGTATTTGAAAAGCTGTAACAGTATTTGTTACCGAACTACAGTTTCCATTATATTAGTTAGCAGAAACATATAGTAAGGAGAAACATACAGTTTATTTGGTATCTGAAAAGCAGAAACAGTGTAGTTTGCAAACTCTAATCTGCATAGGTTCATAGGTTCATAGGTTCATACTAGGCTATCTGCCCTAGGGCATTTATAAGCCTAGCCAGAATGTGTCTGGCTTTCGCCACCCATTTTAAATTAATTTTGCTATGCCCTTTTTCGAGGTTAGTATACTGTGCCTCTGTCTAACAGTGACACAGAAGTGATACCCGGGGTAAACCTACGATCTCCCATCCACTCATCAAGATTCCTCTTGAAGAGAGTCAATGAGGGACTCTGCCTAACCTGGACTGGGATTTTATTCCAGAGTGAAGGGAGCCTCTGGGTTATGAATCTGTCCCTCCAGCATGTCCTATTTATTTCAGTGCTGAGGTTCAAGTCTCTCGAGCACGTAGCTCGATGGGATTTGGATTTTCTGAGGTGCAGCATGTCCATTAATTCCGGGTTGGACATGGCTTTATACATCAGGCACAGATCGCCTCTGAACAGGCGGTATGCCACTGAGTATAGCTGGAGTTTCTTTAACAGGGCAGCATATGGCATCTGTTTGAGCCCTTTGATCCTCTTGGTGAGGTACTTTTGGGGTCTTTCCAGTTGCTGCAGGTGTCTGGTAAGGTACATCCCAAAAGGGGCATTGTACTCAATTATGGGCCTGATGAGGGATGAGTAAAGAGGCATGATGATGTCCCCTGATCTAGATGTGAATCCCTTCATGATTAGTTGGGCTATATAAAATGTTTTTCTAACCACTTTGGCCACGTGGTTGTCAAATGAGAGATTGCTATCAACTTGGGTCCCCAGGTCCCTAATTACTTCTTCTGTACTTAATGGATTACCACCTATGTGGTAATTTGTGGGCACTTTGTTTTTGCCAAAGGGGATGACTATACACTTTTTGACATTTAGCTTGAGGCCATGGCTCTGGCACCAGTTGTCTGTTTCCATGAGGCCCTTTTGGAGGATGCTTGTGTCGGCTGGAGAGTTGATTATGGCGCCCAGTTTGCAGTCATCTGCGAACTTGGTCAGCCACAGTCCTTCCGTGTTGGCCTGTACCTCTGAGAAATATATACCGAACAAGGGAGGTCCCAGAACTGAGCCTTGTGGGACACCACTTGTAACTGGTTTGGAGTCTGACATGGCTCCAGCAATTGTAACCATGTGGGTTCTGTCCTTGAGCCAATTTGCAATCCATCTAGTGACATAGGGGTTTATATTTAAGCTGGTGAGCTTATCTATAATGCCTGAGTGGGGTATTGTATCAAAGACTTTTGCGAGGTCCAGGTAGGCTGTGTGGACCACCTTCCCCTCGTCAATGGCCTTAGTGACTGTTTCAAAGAAATCAACCAGGTTTAAGAGGCAGGATCTGCCCTTAACAAAGCCGAACTGGGTAGGATCCAGTGTTTGTAGGTCCCCAATATCTTTATTTATGAGGTCCATGATGATCCTTTCCATAGCTTTGCAGACCAAGCTAGTCAGGCTTATGGGGCGATAGTTTCCAGGATCCGTTGAGGCACCACCTTTATGGAGAGGGACCACTGTTGCTGTACGCCACTCTTTGGGCACATATCCTGTAGTAAGGCTGAGATTGAACAGTAGTTTTATGTTTGGGTTTAGCTCTTCTTGGAGTTCATGTAGGATGCAGCCCGGGACACCGTCTGGTCCCATTGATGCTGTGTTTTTTGCTTTGGAGAGGGCGGCTCTTACCTGAGCATCTGAGATGTCAGGGGGGCAGCACTCTGCTGGGATAGATATTTGCCCTTTTGGAGGAAGGTGGGGGAGACGTTTGCGCTGAAACTGTCAGCTAGGATGTTGGCAATGTCTGTGGGTTCGGTGTATTTTTTGTCATTTTGGACTAATTCTGAGCATATCTGGGAATTACCACCCAGGTTCCTAACATAACTAAAGAAAGCCTTGTGATTATCCTTAGTGTCCTGTGCAATTTTTCTCTCGAAGCTGGCCTTAGACAATTTTATGTGTGCCCGTAGTTTTTTGCTAATACTGATCAGTGATGCCTTCCCTTTTTGGGATTTTGCTCTATCATTTAGTAGCTTCCTCCTTCTATTGTATAGTTTGTTTATGGCTGGGGTCCACCAGACAGGATGTCTGCCTTTGGAGGATTGGGTCTTGGTTTTATTTGGGATCGCATGATCCATGCATTCCTGAAGGTGTTCATAGAATGCATTTATAAAGGATTCTGCGGTCTGGGCCGTATTTTCCACAGGCCCAAGGGCTTTGAAGGATTCCACCTCAGTTTTGAGGAGTGTGAAATTTGCTTTACAGAAGTTTTTCACTGTGGTTTTCTGGGCAGGGGTTGGGATCGGGATGTGAATATCCAGTGAGATTAGTTTATGGCCTGATCTTACCAGTGAGGGATACACATCTGGTCTGGAGCATAGAGTCCCCATGTTGGTGATGATCAGGTCCAGTATGTTTTCCCCTCTTGTGGGAGTGGTAACAAGTTGTTCCATAGCATTTGAGTTTATAAATTCGAGGAACCTTTGGGCTAGGATGTTGGAGCTAGAGTAATGCTCCCAGTCTATGTTTGGGTAGTTGAAGTCGCCCAATATAATGGTGTTTGGAGAGACCTTCATATTTTCCAGTGTTCTCAGGAAGGCCGAGTGGGGTTCCTGGGTTTGTGAGGGTGGTCTGTAGCAGGCTATAAACTGAAAGGCAGTTTTACCCATTGTTAGTTGCACATGGATAGTCTCTGATGCTTCGTGCTTTGCCACCAACCTGGAGGTGTGGGTATCTTTGATGAATATCGATACCCCCCCTCCTTTTGTGGTTCGGTCCAAGTTTTGGGGCCGAAAAGCATGGTATGAAGTATAACCTGGTAGTGCTGGGGTGCTCTCGGGAGCCATGAACCAGGTTTCTGTTACTGCACAGATATCGATGTTCTCCATGCTAAGGAGAGTTTCGAGTGCATGCATCTTGAGGTTTAGACTTCTGGCGTTGAGTAGCATTACTCTTAGTTTCTTATCCCTTGTGATACCTATGGAGGTGGGTTTGTCTTTTTTGCCTTGCCTAAAAAAGGCACTATGGGGGTAGCAAGAGCCTTTGCCAATATCCAAAAGCCCAGGGGTGACAGGTGCAAGCTGTCCCTAGCGAAGCATCGTGGCTTGTCGAGCATATCATCCCAAGCTGACAGGCATTGGATCCCCTTTGAATAACACCAGTACTTAAGCCAATTGTTGAAATTCATCATCTTGTCTTCATACTGTGGCATCATTCTTGGTGAGGGTAAGATGCTACTCAAGGTCAGGGTCATACCGGCCTGGGCTACATGCTCAGAGAGCTCCTTTATGTCTCTTTTCATGTAGTCCAGGGTGGTACGTCTCAAGTCATTCACACCAGCATGGACAATGACTGAGTCATATTTGTACTTGCCTTGGAGTGACCTGAGTGCTTGTGTTATGTGACGGATCCTAGCACCCGACAGGCTGCTCACCGTGACCCTCTCCTTGTTCAGCCTGGTGAGCGGGACATCAGTGTGCCTGATGATAGAGTCACCTATTACAAGTGTATCAGGTGTGTTGTTTAGTCTTAAGGGCTGTGACTGTTCGGCACACTGGCTTTGTGAGATATGTGTTGCACGTGTTTTGTTCTGGGGTAGCGGCTGCTTGGGTGTCTGCTTTGGAGGTCTCTGCTGCTTCAGCAGATCTTTATTTAGAGCCTCCGAGTATGTTTTTGTGTGATTATGTATTTGGTTTGCTGTCATGTTAGGTCTATGTGAGACTGGAATTGTAGTGAGTGTGGTTTCCTTCTCCTCCTGAGTGGTTATGCCAGTACTGAGTTGAGAGAGCTTAGCCTCCAGTTTGGCTATATGGTTGCATCTCTCACATGTGTTGGAATTTGTTGGGAGGAGGAGAGGGTTGTCTGTGTACATGAGGCAGTTGTAACATTGCCTCAAGATTCCCAGATTCACCAGCTGGACCGGAGAGAAGATTGACAACTCACCTTTGAACATGCTAGAATAATATTGGGAATTCCTTAATAATTGAAAACCAGGGTCAATGGGGAGTGAGGGTGTAGTGCTTTTAATTTTTAGTGATGACTTACATAATTGCTTTAGTGAGCAAGTGCCAGGTAACTTAAGTGCAATGTGTTACAGGTAACTTAAATGCAAAAATGACAAACAGTAACTTTCTTTCAAGTGAAACAAGGAAATAAGTACAGTAAGCAATGCAGATATCACTAGTGATCCACAGAAGCGCCGAGAAGCCGTGTATTAGGTGGAATTAGCGTTCCAGGGAAATAACAAGCAAACAAACAACAAGCATATAAACAAAGCTAGATTCAGCTGGCCTGGATCTAGTCTATGCTACAGCAAACAAGGTGTACCAATTTCAGTAAGATACAGCTCAAATATTCAGGCACTATAAACCTTTAACCAGAAATTCCCAGCTCAGAAGGGCAGAGTCCAGCCTCTTCTCCCACAAGAGTGCAGACCACAAACCTTCTTAATGTAAAATAACTGGCCTGAAGCCCAAGTGCTTAAACCAGAACTAATACACTTTAAGAATAACAGACACTCGGCTCTCAATCAGCAGTTCCCAACTTAGAAGGATGAAAGCTACCTGGCCTGCCACCACAGTGCATGCCAGAAACCTTCCTAATGTATAACAACTGCTCTGAAGCCCAAGTGCTTAATCCAAAAGACTTAGAATGATAGCTACACTTTAATCAAGTTACTACCAAGCAGTAATAAATACAATTGAATACTTTAGAGAATGCCTGAATTAGTGCTCAAGTTACACAAACAAAGCTAGATCCAGCAGGCCCGAATCCAGTCTATGCCACAGCAAACAAGGCGCACCAACTTCAGTAAGAAGCAGTTCAGATATGCATGCACTATAAGCCTTTAACCAGAAATTCCCAGCTCAGAAGGGCAGAGTCCAGCCACTCCTCCCACAAGAGTGCAGACCACAAACCCTCTTAATGTAAAATAACTGGCCTGAAAGCCCAAGTGCTTAAACCAGAATTAATACACTTTTAGAATAACAGACACTGAGCCCTCAATCAGCAGTTCCCAACCTAGAAGGATGTAAGCTACCTGTTCTGCCACTACAGTGCAGACCACAAACCCTCTCAGTGTAAAACAACTGGTCCGAAGCCCAAGTGTTTAAACCAAAAGGCTTAGAATGAGTTACACCAAGCAGTAATAAATACAATTGAGTACTTTTAAGATGATGCAAAAGTAAAAAAAGTAGGTAGAAACACAAGTACAGTAAAAGCAGATGAATTTTTTTTTTCTTTTTTCTGAATAAGTTCTGAGATCAAAGTAACAGATTTGAGTGCTGAAACTAGAAAACTGGCTAGTTATAAGAAAAAAAAAAGCTAAGCTAGAAGGCTTCCCTCCAACACAGAAGGGCTTGGGGGCTCAGAAGCCTACAAATAGTCTATACCACTTGGCAGGAAACAAGCTTACATTTTTTTTTTTTTCTGTTTCCCAGATGCTCTCTTTGTACACAGTAGTAGTGCCTGAAATCAGAATATGATCTCACTGCACTCAGTTTAGTGAGCAAATGAGATGGGCCCAGAAGGAGTATCCAAACACAAATTTACAAGAGGGGCGGGCAGTTGCAAGGCCACTAAGATTAACACCAAAACAAAAACAGGGAGGGTGGGTGGCACTAACTGAGGAGCAGAGTCAAAACTTCCAGTTCAGTTAATATTCCTTCCACAGAGTTAAAATCAATTTAAATACTGTATTTTTTTGAAAAAAAAAATAGCTTAATAGCATCTCAACTAACTACAGTTCTAACTGGTTTTGTAAGCAGAAACATACTTGGTATTTGTAAGCAGAAACATACAGTTGTTTATTTGGTATTTGAAAAGCAGAAACACAGCATTTGTTACACATTCTAGCCAGTATCTTACCTAACTATGCTGCTACTTTAACCTGTTAGACCTAGTACATTGTTCAATTTCTCTGTAATGATCTGCCTAGGCACTGTTTCCTATTCTTTGTGATTCTTTACTCTTCCCCAGACATTTATCTATGTACCTACTTATTGTACCATTTCTTGTACCAACTCTCTGTCTTCTGATAATCCTTCCATCACTCTCTGACTAATATCCTCTACTCTCCTAATTGTCTCCATTTCTCATAGAACTGTACTACTCACTTTCTGCTCACACTCCCTTTTTATCTCTTTTTGCAGTTTGCTCGGGCCATCCACAAGCCTCAGGATTGCCCCACCACCACCACCACCTTCGGTTCTGAAGCAATTTTCAGCTAAAAGCTCAAATCAGCTCTGGGAAATCTCAACTTGTAAACACAAGCCTTCCAGTAGAATTAAATATTAACAAAAGAATGATAAAAGCTTACGCCACAATTTTGTCCCAATATGCTATAGACATCATTAATGAAAATTTAAGACTTGTTACTATCGATATTATCGATTTATACTCTTGTATTCCTAAGGATGAAGGGCTGGAAGCATTTGTTAGAAGTATGAGGAAATATGTCAAGTACGAATGGGACAAAATTTGTCTCATAATGGAGATGATGAGTATAGTACTTGACTATAATTTCATTTACTTCGAAGGGGAAATATTTAAACAGAAGAGAGGTGTAGCAATGGGAGCAGCCTGTGCCCCAGTGTTTGCCAACTTAGTTATGTTGGACTGGGAAGAATCGATCATCTTTCATAGTGAATACTATAATAATATCAAATATTATTGTCATTTTTTGGATGATATTTACATCATATGGCAAGGTAATGAAAAGAGTTTAGATCAATTTTTAGATTATATTAATTTGAGTAGCACATTTCTTAAATTTACTAGTTCTCAAAGTCTGACAGGATTGGCTTATTTAGATACTTTTGTATATAAAGATAATATACAATTTTCAGCACGAATATTTAGAAAATCCACCTTCTCCAACAGTTATTTAGAATATTCCAGCAATCATCCTAAAAGTTTGATGAGAAATATATACAAGGGACAATTAGTACGTGCACTAAGAATGACTTCGTTATATAGTGATATGTTGGAGGAGGTTACATATATAACTATGTTATTTAAAGATAGAGGATATGATATAAAAATGATGGATAGAGTGAAAAATCAAGTGGTTAAGGGATGGGGAACTAAATATATACCATTATTAGGTTTATCATATAGGAATCCCGCTAATAATAATGGAGTATTTAATAGTACTCACAAGTCCATTGATTTAAGCAGAGCATGTATATTGGAATATGGGCCACATACACACAAGGTTAAAGATATTTTAATCAAAAATTGGAATATTATCCTGACTGATATATATGTGTCTGATATTGTTGGTAATAGACCGTATTTTGTTAATAAAATGGGTTCCAATATAAAAAGTATTTTAGAAAAAGGACCAAATTTATTAAGCAATAAAGCTACTCACACATTTAAATGTGGTAGTTGTAATTGGTGTTATTTGATTAACACTAAAGAAATGGTGAGGTTAGATAATGTATCTAGGTCTTGTATTAAATTTAGGCATGGAAATTGTAAAACGAAGTTTGTTGTTTACATTGCAATATGTACAAAATGTTCAGCTTACTATATTGGGAAAACTGAGAGGCAGTTTAACAAACGCATGTATGATCATATGTATTGTATTAGAAAGGCAGATGAAAAGAATGCGTTGTATAGACATATTAACCAATATGGTACTGATCATCATTTTTCATTTGGCATTCTAGACATAATTAAATCAGACCCTAGGGGAGGTGATAGGAAAGGGTATTTATCCTACCGTGAAATGTGGTGGCAAATATTCACGGATGCCTCTACTACTCCCGGTCTGAATGACAATATTTCAATTAAACCTTTACTTACACTCAATTTATTATATATTTATATTTTTATATTTTAACATTTTAACGCATTTTAATGTGATAGGTTGTGCACTGATAGTTATATGTATTATATGTGTATATAAATTTATTGTACGTTTTTCATTATTGACATACATAAAGGTTACTATATAGTTTTATATATATGACATCTGTAGTGGCATTCATATATTTATTTATTTTATATATTTTATACATTATATTTGATACATATATTTAGTTAGTATAAGATATGCATGGAACTTAATATATATTTATATTTATATTTCATTTATTTTATTGAATGAATTGATCAGTTTTTAAGACACACAGGAACGTAATTTAATGTTTGGTGACATTGTGTCTTTAAATTAGAGCGTTTTGTTTGGCGCCAAAAAGTAATTTAAACTGAAGTTAACTAAAATGTATGGTAGTTCTGATGAAGCCTGTGATGTGTACAGGTGAAAATGCTTAACTTTCTTTTATGTTGTTCGTGTTCGTGTTTGTGTTCGATTAAAGTGTGAAAATATTAGATGACTGCTGCATTTATTGGATGGTACCTTGGATATATTTGTTTAGAAGGAGTTACAAGTTACTGGTTTCCCAAGATTCAGATAACAGTGGCGTAAGCTTTTATCATTCTTTTGTTACTTGTTGTGGTGAACGCTGTTTTGGTTACAGAATTAAATATTAGGTGAATGTCATTGGATTTCTTTTTAACAATTTTCTCTTACTTTGTGACCATCTTTGTGAGGTGAGCACAGCTGCATTGAGCTCCATTCAGCTTCTAACTTTGAGAACTTTAATGAAGTTGGCCACTTGGTAGGAACATACTCTACTAATCCACCCTTCTTACCATAGCTAGTTGGAACTTTTAGTTAAAGCATACTCCCCTTTCTATATTTCCAGCTTCCCATGTCCTCCTAGGGAAGCTAAATACAGATTTATTTTTATTGAATCTTACCATACCTTATCTTTAGGCTAAGCTACCTTCTTGCTCAGTCAATCTATTGCTGTTACTGCTAGGTTTCTGCAGCTTTAGGTTCTCTTGCTCTAGCCACCTTCAGGCTCACTCCGCTCCCATCCCTGCCCCCAATTACCACCCACCCCCAGTGCTCCTTAACTTATAGCCCATATATCCCCACCCCCTCCACAACAGCCTATTACCATCCGTCAGTCATCAGATCCACTCCCACTTCCACACCACACCCTCCACCTCACAACAACCTCCTCTGTACACCCCATCGACACCATGCAAGGCATACTAGGACTAATACTACTAACTCTCACCACTCTAGCTTACACCACATCCATACACTCTAACACACCGACAAACACTACCTACCACACAACACACACCCACACACACAACCTCACAGAAATATAGTAATATGCTCCACATTATTTAACAACAACTCATTACTCTACATAAAAAAAAACAGCAACCACACTACCTCACAAAAGGCTAACAGTACCCAAAAAACACATAGATATAGCCTATGCCATAAAACTCACACTATTCCTCAGAAAATGGCTACTAATCTCAGAGGACATACACCCCAACCCAGGTCCAAGCAACCCAATCCTATCCCAGAAACACCAGTCAGACCTACTTATTATCAATATAAACACACGTAGCATATCCAACAAACTACATGACTTTGATGCATTCATATCCCACTACTCCCCAGACATACTAACCGTTACAGACACCTGGCTAAAACCTGCCACACAAAACGAAGAAATTCCCCCCCCCCCCAGGCTATAACATCCTAAGGCAAGATAGAGGTACCAAAAAGGGAGGTGGAATTGCAATCTTATTTAAAAATACACTCAACCTCCAACCACTAAAAACCCCAAATTCCAGAATGCAGAGACATTAGGCTCCGTTATGTCCCTTAAAAACAAAAAGAGAATCAACATCCTCTGTAGTTATATTCCTCCAGGAAATAACTCACCTATAATAGAAGAAATACTGCAATGGGCCGCAATCAACCTACCCAAGAAACCATCCTGCTATCAACATCCTCTGTAGTTATATTCCTCCAGGAAATAACTCACCTATAATTGAAGAGATACTACAATGGGCCGCAATTAACCTACCCAAGAAACCATCCTGCTATCAACATCCTCTGTAGTTATATTCCTCCAGGAAATAACTCACCTATAATAGAAGAGATACTACAATGGGCCACAATCAACCTACCCCAAGAAACCATCCTGATATCAACATCCTCTGTAGTTGCATTCCTCCAGGAAATAACTCACCTATAATAGAAGAGATACTACAATGGGCCGCAATCAACCTACCCCAAGAAACCATCCTGATATCAACATCCTCTGTAGTTACATTCCTCCAGGAAATAACTCACCTATAATAGAAGAGATACTACAATGGGCCGCAATCAACCTACCCCAAGAAACCATCCTGCTATCAACATCCTCTGTAGTTATATTCCTCCAGGAAATAACTCACCTATAATAGAAGATATACTACAATAGGCCGCAATCAACCTACCCCAAGAAACCATCCTGATATCAACATCCTCTGTAGTTATATTCCTCCAGGAAAAAACTCACCTATAATAGAAGAGATACTGCAATGGGCCACAATCAACCTACCCCAAGAAACCATCCTGCTATCAACATCCTCTGTAGTTATATTCCTCCAGGAAATAACTCACCTGTAATAGAAGAGATACTACAATGGGCCACAATCAACCTACCCCACGAAACCATCCTGCTATGAACATCCTCTGTAGTTATATTCCTCCAGGAAATAACTCCCCTATAATAGAAGAGATACTACAATGAGTCACAATCAACCATCCCCAAGAAACCATCCTACTAGGTGACCTAAACTTAGACTGGCTAGCCTGCAACTGCAACAACCCCTCAAACCATATTAACTTATTTGGATTCTCACAACTAATCCAAGAACCCACCAGAGTAGACAAAAAAATCCAATATAACCTCCATTCTAGATTGGACACTAGTTAATATCCCCACAGAAAATGATCATGTGGGCTAATTACCTAATAAATTGAGTGACCACTTCCCCAAATTCCTCCTTCATAAACAGGCAAAAATACCCAAACCCATGCTATTCAAGGAGACTAGGGATGAGCACAAAGTCAATCCACAAACTCTTAACAGTATGCTCCAGCAACAGGACAGGAATCCACTAAAAACTCTACCTTTAGACCAGGCAGTTGATTTTTTTAATACTACTTTTATGAATGTACTAAATATACTAGCTCCCATCAGGAAACTCAGGACTAAAGTTAACTATAACCCATAGCTAAATAGGACAACAAAAGTCTTAATAAAAGCCAGAGACATTGCCTGGAAAAACTGGAAAAAGAATAACACTATCCAAGACAGACAGAAATATCAAGAACTATGAACTAAGGCCAAAATCCAAATAAAAGTAGATAAAAAGAACTACTTCTTAGACATCCAAAACAAGCACTCTAGAAACCCCCAAAAGTTCTGGAAGGCCATCAATACCCTTCTAAAACCAGGCAAAACCACCACCCCATCTCCCAACAACAGTTCTGATAATGATAGCATAGCTTGAGAATTCAACCATCACTTCACAGAATCTATCCTCGCATTATCTGTCCAACTATCCAACAAGAACACTAAAACCACCCAACTTTAGAACAAACTAACATACCCACCTTCACACTCTCACCTGTACCAACCTCTTCAGTTAAAAAGCTACTCTCTAAACTAAAACCCACCACACTCGCAGCAGATGGTTTACACAAAAATTTTCTAAAATTAGCTGCAGAATCACTAGCCTACCCTGTCTCAATTCTTATATGCTGCTCTATACAAGAAACCTACGTACCTCAATCTATGGAAAGTGTCACATATAATTCCCCTTCAGAAAGGCGGAAACTCCTATGAACTATCAAACTACCAGCCAATTGCTATCTTCTCCTCCCTTTCCAAGCTTCTGGAGAAATGTATTCACACCCAGGTAATGTACTTCTTATCCACACATAACCTCCTCTCCCCCACACAGCATGGTTTCCACCCAAACCATAGCACAACCACTGCTTTACTCTCCTTTACCAATCAGATTAACTACCTAAGAAACAACAACACATTTGTCTCAGCCATATTCCTAGATTTATCAAAAGCGTTTGATATGGTCTCCCATAACCTACTCTTAGACACTCTGTCAACCTTATCCTTCACCCCCTCTACTACTTCATGGTTTTGAAGCTATCTCTCTGGCAGAAAACAATCAGTTAAATGGCAAAGTACACTATCACCTCTATTACCAACTACTAAAGACGTCCCACAAGGATCAATATTGGGTCCTCTACTATTCACCATTTTCACTAACAAACTACATACTTCCACCCTGCATGCATCACTTATGCAGTATGCAGATGACTCCACCCTAATCTGCTCAGCCCATCCATAACCACTCTTCAAAAGCTTACCCAAGAATCCTTCTGCTCAGTGGAACAATGGATTACTGATATCCAACTTATTCTAAACCCCAACAAGACCAAATTACTCCTTTTTACCCCCAATAAATCCAAATCCACACCTTCTACCTTCACTATCACCTCCAAAAATGGGACCACAATCTCCCCTTCCTCTCACACTAAGCTGCTCGGGGTTGAAATAGATAACAATCTAAACTTTAATGTCCATATCTCACAAACTGTCACAAAGGTACATAAGAAACTAGGAACCCTATACAAACACAAACAGTTAATATCAGACCAAGCTAGAATTTCCTTAGCCCAAACCCACTCTCGTCTACCCTAATGTATGCATCACCAATCCTAATTCATATCAGGAAAACAGACCTAAACAAACTAGAGTCATGTTACAATAAAATTGAAAAATTTGTTAACAACTCCACCCTGAAGCAACTACAGTGGTTAGAACTCCCTCAGCTAATTAGCTATCACCAATTAGTCCTCACCTTCAACATAAAGAACCCTCAGAAAACTCCAGCCCTAAACCAACTTCTAAACAAATATTCTGCAAATTGCCCTCTATGCTCATCCAACAAAACCCTGCTCTGCATAACCAAAGCCAATAACACTGCAGGGGAAAGTCTGTCCTCCCACACACTTGCTAGGGAATGGAATAACCTCCCCCAAAGTATCTCCTCTGCACCATCCATCTCACTTTTCAAGACATCACTAAAGTCACACCTCTTGCAATCATGGCTTTGTCCCTGTATCACATAACATCTTTTCTGCTCTCCTCCTAACTTGCTACACCTCATCTCCTCACTGCTTACCTCAGCTATTCTGTACTATTCAAATACTCGCTATCAGGAACTACTATCCTGCAAACTATTTCTCACACTATGACATATCTCCCAAAGAGCATTATTTTCCAGATTCCATTCCTTCATTTTATGCTTTGTACTACCAATAGGGAATTCAAAGTTTTGCTATCTATATACCAAGCTTGCTCAAATAAAATTAAGGTACAACAAATCTCCTTGATTGTATATATGCCACTGTATTGAAATTTTCTGTCATTCATGGATTATGTGTTTGTCATATAAAGACATGGAGCTCTGATTGTACATATGTTTTTGTCATTTGTTATATTTGTACTGTTATCTTATGAAGCTTTTCTCCCCGGGCCTCCGCTGTAAATGGACTTTGTTCCAGTCGAACTTTCCTGGTAAACAAATATAAAATAAAATAAAAATAAAAAAAATTGCATTATATCTTGATAATGTTGTTAAAACTGTATGGACACTACTCAAAGAACTATTTATAACATGCAGAACAGTTATTGGAAGAACTCAGTTTTTTTGAATCATGCATACATGATGCATTAGCTATTGGTCTTCTATATATTTAACTTTAAATTATATTATTTTACATTATACTGTTAAAATAACATAAGAAAAATAAAAGCAGTTAGGGATACACAGGGTGCTGATCAAGAATGTTTTCCTTAGAAAGTTCAAGTACATTCTATCATCCTGGATATGATGATACATAGCAAGTAGTTAAAAGAGCCAGTTAATGATTCAGAAGTCAGAGCAGTGATGGCTCCAGTTGCACAAATATTTGTTATATTTTAATGGGAGGAAATATATGTTATGATGAGATATAAATATAGGCATTATTTGCTATATAACCATGTCTGACTGACATTTATTTTGTAGTAATTGTTTAAGGCAATTGACTAGTAAAAACTGAACATGTTTTTAACTACATCAGGAACAACCTATATTTTAAGAGACAACTGTGTAGTAGCATAAAAAGAAATAAGAATTTAAAAGAAGCTTTTGAAAACAACAAGGTGACTATAGAAACATCACCA
>NC_056735.1:1072017457-1072244957 GCF_019279795.1 Protopterus annectens | reverse complement strand
TGTAGCCCAGGCCGGTATGACCCTGACCTTGAGCAGCATCTTACCCTCACCTAGAATGATGCCACAGTATAAAGACAAAATGATAGATTTTAACAATTGGCTAAAATGTTGGTGTCATTCAAAGGGGATCCAGTGTCTGTCAGCCTGGGATGACATGCTCGACAAGCCATGTTGCTTTGCTAGGGACGGCTTGCACCAGTCACCCCTGGGCTTTCAGATATTGGCAAAGGCTCTTTCCATCCCCATAGTGCCTTTTTTAGGCAAGGCTCAAAAGTCAAACCCACCTCCATAGACAGCACAAGGAACAAGAAACTAAGGGTAATGCTGCTAAACGCCAGAAGTCTTAACCTCAAGATGCATGCACTCGAAGCTCTCCTCAGTATGGAGAACATCGATATCTGTGCAGTGACAGAAACCTGGTTCAAGGCTCCAGAGAGCACCCCAGCACTACCAGGTCATACCTCATATCATGCTTTTCGGCCCCAAAACCGGGACCGAACCACAAAATGAGGGGGAGTTTCCATATTTATCAAGGATATCCATACCTCCAGGTTAGTGGCAGTGCACGAAGTATCGGAGACCATCCATGTGCAACTGACAGTGGGAAAGACTGCTTTTCAGTTTATAGCATCCTACAGACCACCCTCTCAAAGTCAGGAATCCCACTCGGCTTTCCTGAAAACATTGGAGAACACTAAGATCTCTCCGAACACCATTATATTGGGCGACTTCAACTACCCAAACATAGACTGGGAGCATTACTCAAGCCCCAGCACCTTAGCCCAAAGGTTCCTGGAATTTATAAACTCAAATGCTATGGAACAACTAGTCACCACTCCCACAAGAGGGAAAAACATACTAGACCTGATCATTACCAACATGGGGACTCTATGCTCCATACCAGAAGTATATCCCTCATTGGTAAGATCAGACCATAAATTAATTTCACTGGATATCCCCAACCCGACCCCACCCCCAGCCCAGAAAACCACAGTGAAAAACTTCTCAAAAACAAACTTCACACTTCTCAAAACTGAAGTGGAATCCTTCAAGGCCCCAGGGCCAGTGGAAACTACGGCCCAAACTGCAGAATCCTATATAAACGCATTCTACGGACATCTCCAGGAATGCATGGATAATGCTATCCCAAAAAAAATCAAGACCCAATCATCCAAAGGCAGGCATCCAGTCTGGTGGACCCCAGCCATAAATAAACTGTACAACAGAAGGAGGAAGCTACTGCATGATAGAGCAAAATCTCTAAAAGGGAAGGCATCTCTGATCAGTACTAGCAAAAAATTACGATCCCTCATAAAATCCTCCAAGGCCTGCTTCAAGAGAAAAATTGCACAGGACACTAAAGACAATCATAAGGCTTTTTTCAGTTATGTTAGGAAACTGGGATGCAACTCCGAGACTTGTTCTGAGTTGATTCTAAAGGACAAAAAATACACTGAACCCACAGACATCGCCAATATCCTGGCAGACAGGTTCAGTGCAAACTTCTCCACCCCCTCCTCCCCAAAAGAGCAAGTATCTATCCTGGCAGAGTGCAGCCTCCCAAACATCTCTGATGCTCAGGTGAAGGCCGCCCTCTCCAAAGCAAAAAACACTGCTTCCATGGGACCAGATGGCGTCCCGGGTTGCGTCCTTCATGAACTCCAAGAAGAACTAATCCCTCAAGTAAAACTGCTGTACAATCTCAGCCTCACTACAGGATATGTGCCCAAAGAATGGCGTACAGCAACAGTGGTCCCACTCCACAAAGGTGGCACCTCTGCGGACCCTGGAAACTATCGCCCCATAAGCCTGACTAGCCTAGTATGCAAGGCTATGGAGAGGATCATCATGGGACTCATAAACAAAGACATTGGGGACCTACAGACACTAGATCCTACCCAATTTGGCTTCGTCAAGGGTAGATCCTGCCTTTTGAACCTGGTCGACTTCTTCGAAACAGTCACCAAGGCCATAGATGAAGGGAAGGTAGTCCACACAGCCTATCTGGACCTCGCAAAGGCATTTGACACAATAATCCACTCGGGCATCATAGATAAGCTATCCAGCCTAAATATAAACCCCTATGTCACAAGATGGGTCGCAAACTGGCTCAAAGACAGAATCCACAGAGTCAGAGTTGCTGGAGCCATGTCAGATTTGAAACTGGTCAGAAGTGGCGTCCCACAAGGTTCTGTCCTGGGACCTCTCTTGTTCGGTATTTACTTTTCTGAGGTACAGGCCAGCGTGGGAGGACTATGGCTCACCAAGTTCGCAGATGACTGCAAACTGGGTGCCATAATCGACTCTCCAGCTGACACAAACGTCCTTTAAAAAGGTCTCGCAGAGACGGATAACTGGTGCTAGAGCCATGGTCTAAAGCTAAATGCCAAAAAGTGTATAGTCATACCCTTTGGCAAAAACAATGTGCCCACAAATTACCACATAGGTGGTAACCCATTAAGTACAGAGAAAGTAATTAGGGATCTGGGGACCCAAGTTGATAGCAATCTCTCCATTGACAACCACATTGCTAAAGTGGTTAGAAAGACTTTCTACATAGCCCACCTCATCATGAAAGGATTCACATAGATCAAGAGAGGTAATCGTGCCCCTTTATTCATCCCTCATCAGGCCCATCATAGAATACAATGCCCCCTTTGGGATGTACCTTACCTGACACCTGCAGCAATTAGAAAGACCCCAAAAGTACCTCACCAGGAGGATCAAGGGATTCAAACAGATGCCATATGCTGCTCAGTTAAAAAAACTCCAGCTCTACTCAGTTGCATACCGCCTACTTCGAGGCGATCTAAGCCTGACATATAAAGCTATGTCCAACCCAGAATTAATGGACATGCTCCACCTCAGTAAATCTAAATCCCTTAGAGCCACCCGCTCGAGGGACTTGAACCTCAGCACAGAAATAAATAGAACATGCTGGAGGGACACATTCATAACCCAGAGGCTCCCTTCGCTCTGGAATAGAATTCCAATTCATGTTAGGCAGAGCACCTCACTGACTCTCTTCAAGAAGAATCTTGATGAGTGGATGGGGGATCGTAGGTTTGTCCCGGGGATTACTTCTGTGTCACTATTAGACAGAGGCACAGTAAACTAAACTTTAAAAAGGGCACAGTATACTCAAATCAAGGGGTGGCATAAGCCAAACGCAATCGGGCTAGGCTTATAAATGCCCCAGGGCAGATAGCCTAGTATGAACCTATGAATATATATATATATATATATATATATATATATATATATATATATATATATATATGTGTGTGTGTGTGTGTGTGTGTGTGTGTGTCTGTGTGTAAAATACATACATATAGAAGTATTGGAATGTAATGAGCAGAATGAAGATACATACATATATAAGTTTAGCAAAAAGACAGCATCTCACACACACACACACACACACACACACACACACACACACACACACACACACACATGCACACACGCACACACGCACACACTCTCTTAGCAAATTTGTGCAAGTAAATTGGTGAAAGTCAATAGAAATTGATTTTAGAAAAAAGACGGCGTCCTACTTATTTTACAGTTTGATATCTGGCTAGGTGAGCTGGTCAGCTGACTTTTTTCATAAACCGGGTACAGTAGTAAAATGGTGGTAATTAAAACTGGGTAAACAATATGTAGCAAATGCAACGCAGAAAGTAAGTACCTTAGAAATGAAATTTGTAGCGCAAGAGTAAGAATGGAAAGTTAAGACTGTACAGTAAAAGTTAAGACTGAGTTTAATTTAATTGTGTATTCCAAACTTCACTCCAAGAGAGTTGACACTTTAAAAAATACATCCATGTGAATAATTTCTCCTGTCACTATATTTGAAGTGTCTTAGAAATATGATATCTAACTATTATTAAAGTATTCATTAAACATGTTATGATAATTTAAATGAAAATGAGTAAACTAACTTCCTTTGAATATTATAAAAAATGAAATGACAATGAATATAAAGTCTTACATAGATCAAGTTGTAACATTTTTTCCCAATAAACTGAGCTCATTAGTTATTCTACCAATAAACATTTTACAATCATTGCGTGAGATCAGTCTTATTATTTAAAATATACATGCAAATTGCCAACAGGCACATTAGTTTACTATAAGTTGAAAGACGTAACTCAAAAAGGGTATGTTTTTTGCATGGGGCAACATCCTAGATAGTCTTATTTTATGTCTTACTAAAGATTCACAGAAATATATTTGGAATATCCATTGTTTTATTATGATTTTTGAAATACTGAACTCAGGGAACTTATTGTCTTATTTTCTTTGTGTACAATTGTAATTGTAAGCCATTTGCACATATGCTTGACTACTTGGACACTTCAGAATATGTTAACAAGAACATTTTCTTCCCTGGAAATATTGCATGTTTAAATACTAGTACTGGTCATGAGTTAGGGTAATTAGTGTTAGAACTCATTTGTGATCATTAGCAGGATTCCAGCCTTAATAATGTTTACCAATATAGTTTTGAAACTCAACTTTTTTTTTTTTTGTTAGCAATGGGAACATTATATGAAGGCTATAGAAAATGCTATGGAGGCCAGTATGACTCCTGGCTATGTTAACAACACAGTAGCACAATGATAAATATGTCATATATTTGAGTCTGCATAGTTGCACTGCTAAGTAACTAATATTGCAGTGGTTATGTAAGTGGATATGACACCAACAAAAAAATCTTTCTTTTTAAATAGATAAACTCATGTATTCCTAGGTTAGTTCCCAAATAAGATTGTAACATAATTTAGATGATACCAATTAATATGATAAAATAACTGATTACTATACCATGGATCTCATAGTTGCTATTAGAGTAAGTGCCAATAGTTAATACATTGTTTATTTTAATTTGCTGACTAGGACATTTTGAATTGATGTAGTCCATTTTTATTTTAATTCAAGGAGAAGAGGTCTATAAGTAATAGCATAACACACAATGAGAATGAAAAATAATACAAAAATTAGATGACGTCATACAATCAGTGGTACTTGTCCAGTCAAAAATGAATTTAACAGAAAGTGGTAGACATAGAGAGACAAGTCAAAAAATAATATAGAGCCTGGCCCTGTAGTGTTAAGGAATGAAGCCCTGACTATGACCCACAGGACTTCAGTTCAGCTAGCATCTCAAGTGCTGGAAGAGTGAGGCAGTGGAGGATGGGAGTGTATGGCTGACGCAAACATGCCTATCTGGGAAGAGCTAAGTTAGCCTGAATTGCTCCTGTACAGGGAGAGGGTTGTACAACAGCCAAGGCTGCAGGAGCAGGGGATGTCAGCTTGGTGTTTGAAGCTGCTTATGCCGACAATGCCCAGAAACACTGGTAAGGGAACAGACAAATATCGGAGGCACAAACCCCCTAATGTTTATCTGCATGTTGTGATAGTCAGCAAACAATGGGAAGAAAGGAGAAATATAAAAAAAGGCAGCAATATACATATGTCTGAATCTTTTACTGTCAAGGGTATAATTGATTATATAGCATTTTGACACTTTACAGTTTTTTTAACAACAGAAACATTACCAAAGGTCAGCCTTCCATTCAATAATTGTTTGCATTTTTTTTTCATTTTGTCAGATTCTAGAGATTACATTTGGGAAAGAATTAGATTAAGCAGCTCTAATTATATGCCATTACAACTGTAGTTATTTTTATTTTTTGTTTTTTTTTATTGATTGATTGATTAGTTGATTTGTACTCACATGTTAACTGAGTTGACTCTACTTGAGAGAGGCTATTTACATTGGTGACCTAAGGAGGAAAGCTCTGTAAAGCATTTCAATTGTTTGGAGCAAAGTAATATTTTAAGCTCTTCTGAATACCATTTTATAGAATGTTTGTCTAATTTTCTCAGGTGTTTTGAGTTATGTAAGATCAGGGATTCTGAGATTCTGAGTGGAGAGTATATAACTGAAAACACATCTCTGTAATGGACTGAATGACTAGGCACCTTTTTAAGGGAATATCATATAGTCTGGATAGTGATAAACAGTGGCAGATTAAATATGCCTTGAGCCCCTGTGGTGTAATTTAATCAGTCAGCCCCTGTCCTCCATCCCCCACCTTAATCCCCCTTCCCCAAATTGTTATTTCAGGGGAACACAAATACACATGGCCATAAAAAAATTGTCCAGATAAAGTCACCTTCCTTATTGTTTTAAGCATATATTAAACTATGTGATTTTATTTTTTAATATAAGCAATTTAGTTAACACAAAATCCATGAACATAATTATTTGCATCATGCTGCCAAGACAGCTTCCAAATTGTCAACCTCAAACTCACCAAAATGCTACTGAAAACCAAATAATATTGACAGAAATGCTACTGAAAACAAAAAGAATGTTAACTTTCTTATGCATTGCAGCAGCTAATGGAGAGAGGAATATCAGGTTCTAGCAAGTAGTTTTCTTGAAAGGACATAGGATTCAGACTAGTGCTGTACTACCTGCAAGTCAGCATGTCAAAAAATAAGAAAGAAAGTAATCAGACCCATACCCTTCAACCTCTGGGCACAGCAATCAGCAAGAAAGTCAAAAGATAATGAGAGACAGCAGATCAGGGACTGAGTATGAACTTTGAAAGTTGCTAGCCTAATATGTTTTGTATTAACATGCATTTTCAGAATGAGATGAAACCTGAAACTGACATGTCTGTCTTTATTTAATGACTGCAATACACAAGGATTTGCCAGAAAACCACTAATTATTTGAGGAACAGACCAAAACATGAGGCAAAATGAGGGACATTCTGCCAAATTGGAGAAAGAGAGAACTGTGGTCATAGCTATAACCTTTTATTATAAAAAACTACTTCCATTTACCTGCTGCGTGAGTGTGAAGATGAGCTACTAACATACAAAAATAAATAAATAAATTAAAAAGAAAAAAAAAATCACTATCTATAATTCTTTGCATCAATACTTCAAGCTTCCAAAATATCAGCCTCAAACTCACAGAAATCACATTGAAAACAATGTAAGGTTTCGAAAGTATTTCAATTGCTAGTGGAAAGAGAAACATCAAGTTATAGCAAGTTTTTATTTTTGAAAGTAAAAAGGACTCAGGACAGCACAGTATAATCACTATGGCCTCAATCAGACAGCCTGTGATTGTGTGCAAAAGAAAAAAAAAAAAGTTGACAGCAGTCATAGAATGATTAATTTAAAGGCATGAGTTTATGTTATAAAGTTCTGTCATCTTGTCCTGTACTGAGCAGTTTGCTTCTCTCAGCCTCCTTTTCATTACTGCGAGACTCTAATCAAGTCACTTATTATGCATTTATTTGTTAAAAAGGGTTGAGCACTGATTCACATGGACCTTTTCCAGACTCAGCCCAGGAAGACTCTGTGATAAAGTGACCTACTCAGTCACACAGTAGGTGAATGAATGCTACATGAACTAAAACCTGGAGATCAGGAAACAACCCATTGATAGATAAATGATAAGTGATCCTATTCACCTGGGCTGTGCCTGAAAATTGTCCACTGAGATCAGTACACTACCCTGGTAAACAAATATAAATCAATAAATAAATAAATAATGGCCATAATCATGTGCATTAAATGAACAGTTATTAAATTAACTTACATGATATGCAAAGCTATGGAACACATCATCATGGACCTAATAAACAAGGATATAGGGAATCTCCAAACTCTGGATGCCACACAGTTTGGTTTTGTGAAGGGTAGATCATGCCTGCTCAACTTGGTTGACTATTTTGACTCAGTCACCAGAGCTGTGGATGAAGACAAGGTGTTTCATACAGCTACCTTGATCTGACCAAGGCCTTTGATACCATTCCCCACTCAGGAAACATAGAAAAACTCACTAAGCTAGGCATCAACCCCTATATCAGTAGGTGGGCTGCAAACTGGCTCACAGGTAGAACCAACAGTGTGAAAGTACTTGACTCCAAGTCAGACTGCTGACCAGTCACAAGTGGAGTCCCACAGGGTTCGGTCCTGGGTCCTCTCCTGTTTGGTATCTACTTCTCTGAAGTCCAGGCCAACACAAAGGGACTCTGGCTGACAATGTTTGCAGATGATTGTAAGTTGAGAGCTATTATTAACTCCCCAAGTGATGTTGACATCCTACAGAAAGGCCTCACTGAGACAAACAACTGGTGTCAGAACCATGGCCTTAAGCTCAATGTCAAAAAATGTGTTGTCATCCCCTTTGGGAAAAACACGGTTCCCATGAATTACCACATCAATGGTAGCCCATTGAACACAGAAGGTATTATAAGAGATCTGGGAGCACCGGCTGACAGCAACCTCTCCTTTGACCACCACATTGCCACTGTGGTCAGAAAGACTTCTGTGTGGCACATCTCATTATTAAGGGTTTTGCATCCAGGAAGAAAGAGATCATTGTCTCCCTCTACTCTTCCTTCATTAGGCCAATCATTGAGTACAATGCCCCAATTGGCATGTACCTCACTAAACACCTGCAACAACTGAAGGGGCTGCAAAAGTACCTCATAAAGAGGATCCTAGGCCTTAAACATTTGTCATATATGGACAGACTCAAAAAACTCCAACTATTCTCTCTCATATCACCTACTTAGAGGCGATCTCTGCTTGACTTACAAAGTCATGTCTGACCCAGCTCTGTTAGAAATGCTACATCTAAAGAAATCCCAATCTCTCCACACCACATGCTCCAGAGACCTCAACCTCATTATCACAATCAACAGAACATGCTGGAGGGACAGGTTCATAACCCAGAGACTGCCCATGCTATGGAATAGACTTCCCATACATGTCAAGCAGAGCACCTCACTGGCCCTCTTCAAGAGAAATCTTGATGAGTGGATGAGAAATAGAAAATTCACACCAGGGATCACTCCAGTGGCTTTACTCGACAGAGGCACTGGGAACTAAGGTTGGGTGGCATGATGCCAGGGTAATCCTATGGTCTAGGGTTGTAAAGGCTCCAGGGCCATTAGCCTAATACACTCCTGTGAACATAAACACACACACACTCACACACACACACACACACACACACACACACACACACACACACACACACACACACACGAAAAAAATCTAAAGTATAAAATCACAAGCTATTTTCAACCAGAATCTCACAAAATGACACTGAAAACAAAATATTGTTAAACTTTAACTTTAATATTAGAATTAGATATTTCAACAGCTAGTGGAGAAAGGAACACACTAGCTTATTATAATAACTATTTCAATCAGAATTCAGCAAGCAATTTATTTTAGAAAATAAGCTATATCACTGCCAGGTAGCCAGCTTGTCTGTGCAAAATATCTTCACAATAAATAAAGAAATATATTATTTATTTAGTTATTTCTATGTATTTTTAATCACACCACCTCTAGGCCTAACACAACACATTCTGTCAAATGTCTGTTCCTGTTGTCCTTATAACTTCTTATCCCATTCCTTTACCATTAGAACTGACAGACTATCTCTTGGGTTAAATAACATGATACTGGAGTGCTACTCATGCCTATTTTACTGCTTATATACATTTGCCTTGAATGGTTTACCAAATTGCTTTGCTTAGCTGTTGTCTGCCTGAAATGTGTTCATGTGTGACTTAATGATGCCATGTGGTCTCAGCACAGCAAGCATGATCAGGGGATGAGACCCATAGTACTGAATGCCTGCAAAATGCTGAATATTTGCAACACATCAGCAAGCAGTCAATAGTTCATGAAAGAAAATTCAAAGGCACAAACCGAAGTACTTCGACTACAGCAGTATGCTACATATTTAAGAGCTGTGAGAGGACCACTGACAAAAAAGTAAATCTCACAGTGCATAAAACATGTACTGCAGTTTAATTTGGTGGGAGAACAACTTACTGATTAACATTCTTTTTGGAAAACAGCATAAAGCTACTAAGAATGACAGCTGTACAACTTTACAAAAAGGTGTGACTATCCACTTAGGTAATTCCATTAAAAAATTAAACAGCAGTGTTTGCCATGTAGAAACATTTCAGTGAACTGTATTCCACTGTGCCCTGGTCCAACTATAAAGTTCAAATTTTAGAATTCATAAGCAAGAAAAAGTAATAGTTCAGTTCAGATCAGCAAATGTCACAGAGGATATGCTTAAAGATGTATTTACTGAGTAATGTATTAAGATCTTTTTGCAGGATAAAGTAAGATACATGGATGTTTTATGGCTAGGGAAAGTTTATTTTCCTTGACTTGAATATGAAAGAAATAACATATCATTTAACTGATTTCATTTTAATGCAATGTTTCAAAGCATTAATCCCTACATCACCCAATGGATTGCTAACTGGCTTAATGATAGAACCCACACTGTAAAAGTAGCCAACTCCAAATCCATCTCCAGACAAGTGACAAGTGGAGTACCTCAGGGTTCAGTCCTGGGACCGCTCTTGTTTGGCATCTACTTCTCTGAAGTACAGGCCAACACCAAGGGACTCTGGCTAACAAAGTTCGCAGATGACTGCAAACTGGGAGCCATTATGGAATCCTCAAATGATGTGGATACTCTACAAAAGGGCCTTACAGAAACAGATGCTTGGTGCCAGAGCCATGGGCTCAAGCTCAATGCCAAGAAATGTATAGTTATCCCCTTTGGGAAAAAAACATGTATCTGTGAATTACCATATATGTGGCAGTACACTAAACACCGAAAGTGTGATAAGAGACTTAGGGACACAGGTGGACAGTGGTCTCACCTTCGATAACCACATCACCACAACAGTCAGGAACTCCTTCTATGTGGCACACATCATCACTAAGGGCTTTTCATCCAGAAAAAAGGAGGTCATTGTCCAACTGTACTCATCCCTCATTAGACCCATTATAGAATACAATGCCCCATTTGGTATGTACCTCTCAAGACATCTGCAACAACTGGAAAGGCCACAGAAATACCTTACTAAAAGAATCACAGGCCTAAATCAGATGCCTTACGCTGACCACCTTAAAAAACTCCAGCTATACTCTGTCGCATATCGTCTACGCAGAGGCGATCTCTGCTTAACATACAAGGCCATGTCAAACCCAGAGCTGTTGGACATGCTGCACTTAAAGAAATCCCAATCCCTCAGAGCCACATGCTCAGGGGATCTAAACCTTGTCATCACAATAAACAAAACATGCTGGAGGGATAGGTTCCTGACCCAGAGACTCCCCAGACTCTGGAATAGATTGTCCATACATGTCAAGCAGAGTGCCTCTTTGCCCCTCTTCAAAAGGAACCTTGACAACTGGATGGGAGAAAGGAAATTCACCCCGGGGATCATGTCAGTCGCCCTGCTAGACAGGGGTCCAGGGAAGTAAATAATGTGGGAAGAAATAGCCAGGGAATTGTTATGGCTAGGCTTGTATAGGCCCTAGGGCTGATAGCCTAGTACCAACCTATGAACCTATATTATTTTGCCAACATATTAAAACACTTTTCATAAGGAAAATATGAGCAATGTGGTGAAGAGGGTTTATCACAATAAAAACCATAGTAAAATACACAAAATGAAAAGTAGTGAGGGTATTTTGTAAAAGAATTGCCCTGAGCCCAACAAATAAGGGAAGGTATATATATCTATATCTATATATATATATATATATATATATATATATATATATATATATACATATATATATATATAAGCGCTACAGAATCCTGAAAACCCAAAATCCTGAAATCCTGAAGACCAAAATCATGAGACCAAAATCCTGAAAGCTCAAAATCCTGAAAACGCACAGGATACCAACACTTACTATATTCCAGCACAAGTACATACAAAAACAATTAAAACACAAACCATATTACTCTTCTCCAAGTATAAGATGAGGGGGCAAGCCCCATGCATCCCCCACAGCCCCTGCTACTTAAATATATCAACTCTGAGATTGCACTTAGTGTGTGCTAGAATATAATAGTTGCTGGTATCCTGTGTGTTTTCAGGATTTTGAGATTCCATTATTTTAAACGTTCAGGATTTTGGTCTCAGGATTTTGGGCTTCAGGATTTTGGGCTTTAAGGATTCTGTAGTGCTCCTATATATATATATATATATATATATATATATATATATATATATATATATATATATATATATATATATATATATATATATATATATATATTTGCTAGGGTGAAGTTTGTTGACTAAAACTAGGGGAGCGTGGATTAGAAGTAATGTTCAGGAACATGGAAAAGGTGAAGATGTAGAATTGATCCAATCAAAATAAAATAAAGTTCTGGACACCACTGTAGGTACCTACAGTGGTGTCCATGACTTTATTTTATTTTGATTGGATTGGTTTTGGTTTTATTCTGTTTTGTATAAGATGTAGAATTGCACTATGGTAGTGTACGAAAACTACTGGTTTGTGATTACATATACAAGGGAATTCATTAAAGAAAGTGTTGCTTTTGCTCATCTACAAAAGAAAATTTGCTCTATGAACTTTTTGCTAAATTGGAAAATATGTAATAGCTAATTCTGTTGTAGTTTTATATAAGAGAATTTTAATGTTTAACTAGAAGAAAGAACAGCCAGAAAAGAAGGGGAAGGCAGAAATTGAGAGATATAAGTAAAGCAATTTTTTATGTTATTAAATGAGCAAAAGAGTCACAAAGAGGAGGGTAATCATTACCAAACCATTTATATAATTTACAGTAAGATGTTTGGAGAATGCTCGGCTTGGTGTCTTCTGAATGTAGAGTTGTTTTATATAAGGTTTTGCGAGACAGAATTAAGTGCAATTCATATTATTAAAGATTCATATATAGGATATTTCAATATATTACAGAATGGCTATGTAAGTATAATAGTTGAAGTTTGTAGTGAGAAGCATATAAACACAATGTAAAATGTTTTTTTTTTATGAGAAAACAGAAAGGATTAAGAGGGAAACGTATAAAAAACTATGGAAGATTTGCATATATTAATTGAAGCAGTTAATGTAGATTATTATCAAAAAAAGAGAAACAACAAGTTGGTCAGAATGAAGGAATGGATAAATACATTTTAAAACTGATTTTGTACATGTAGAAACAATCTAATTCATACAGTGGAAAAGGAAACAGAAAGAGAGAGAGAGATGGTGAAATGGTTTGTGGAGTTAGGAAGTTGAGTAAATAATGTATTCAATAACATAAATGAATTGAAACTAACAGGTGGTCTTTTCTTAAATATGATAAGAACTTTTTAAACAATAGATCACAGTCTGCAACTTCAGAAAGTCAGTAGAGTAAGCATCTCTCCACCTACATTAAATGATTTGATGCCTACCTGCAAAACACAACATTTCAGATTCTTTCAGGAAGCTTCCTCTACATCTGAGATATCTTCAACACAGGCACTCCCAGTGTTCTGTACTAAGTTCCCTTCTACTTTTTTTCCCTTTTCCTTAATGATCTTACCTCTGACCTACTCCATCTTAATGTAGTCATGTACAAGGATGATCTCCTACTGCATGAATCCAGCAAAGACATAAGCACCATTGAGCAAATGAGGTGTGGTAACAAATCAATTTGTCCAGGGACATCTTCAGGTGGGGGTCAGATAAAAATAGTAATGGGATTTAAGAGGGTAGGTGAAGGAAGCTAATTGGGGGGGTGATAGAGTTAAATGGGAATGTAGGAACATTGGAAGGAAATGAGGTAAGGGTAGGGAGGGGCTTAATGGCTTTTATACAAGTGTAACTGGGTAAGGAATCACATTTTGGTGTGAACTTGCTACTGTAAGTAGTATGTCCATGATGACCAGTAGGTACTTATGTGTGCAGGTAGGCCTTGGGTAATAATAGAGGATATGGTAATCAATCTTAGTACATAGATTTTTTTAAGCAGATGGTACCTGGGTTTTTGTAGTTTAAAGTTGTTTATGTCAGGCAAAGAATTATGGCACCATTGCCTCGAATCGCTGTCGTTGTAAGTTTCTTATTTGAAGTTATTATGTTTTGTTGTGGATGGCACCTGGGTTTTTGTGGTTTAAAACTGTTAATGTCAAGCAGAGATTTATGGCACCATTGCCCAACGTTGTTGTGAATTTCTTATTTGAAGTTGGTAGTACCTGGGTTTTTGTGGTTTACAGTTGTTGGTTTAGGTTGTGGTGTTGTGTTTGGTGATGTAAGAGCCCCGGCTTTATGCCAGGCAGAGAGTTATGGCACCATTGCCGCCATGTTGTTGTGAGCTTCTTATATGACGTTATTAGTAAGTGCTCTGCTTTATGACAGCCAGTGTGTCATATTTTGAAGGTTGAAGATGGAGAGCTATTGGGATGCCTTTCAGAATCAAAGTTCGCAAATGATGACTGAAGGAATCAAACTGTGAGGGGGATAGGCTCGGCAGGTGCTGCTTTAGGAATCAGTTCATAAATGGTTCTTAGTGCTGATCCTCACAATTGCCAAATATCTCTTCAGAAAAGAGCAGGAAGTTACATACCGAAACATAACCCCTTTTTTAACTTGGACAGCAATTTCTAATGTTTGGTACTGCTGCATCATACTGCCACACGCAAACACACACACACACACAGAAAAAGAAAAAAAAGATTTTTAAAAGAGAGTTTACTGTGTGCATTGTTTTGCTTGGTCTGTATATGGACCTGCATTATTTGAAACAGCATGCTTAAATGCTACATCATTAGACTTACAGTTTAAGGAAATCCATAAACCAGTCAACTAAATCATTCCCAGAACATGCCATGTAGGAAGCAGATCAATGTCATAATGGCTGCGAAACATACTGCGGGCAGTGTTTTGTTTATCCTGTATACGGACCTGCATTACTTGAAATAGCATGTCTATTTAACAAAATGCAACATCATTAGACTTGCAGTTTAATGGAATCCATACATCAGTTAACAAATTAATTCCCAGAACATTCCACATGGGAGGCAGATCACTGCCATAACAGCTGTGAGCTTGCTTCAAAAGAGAGAGAAAAAAAAAAAAAACACAGGGTGGTGATAATGTTACCTCTCAACTGTATAACTTTTCACAGAATGTTCAGATTTGTATCTCATATTTTTCGTTGTTTTTTTTTTTTTGTCTTGGAAGTTCACTTGTGGTTTGCCTGACTGCTGGAGGTGTGTATCTGTTCGGCAGGTGCTATTGTTGGCTCTGTGCACGAGCTTTGGGTGGTGCGATGCTGGTTTTGGAGAGAGCGGAGGTCCTTGCTCAGTCCACATGTGATAGTTGGCTTGGGACCTGGCTGGCCTGGGGCTTCTCCAGGCTTTTGAAACCATGGGCTGCATTTATTGTGCTGGACATTCTGGGGTGCATGTTTTTTCAGATGAATGGCATGTTTGCTGATGATCTGAAGTTAATGGTTTCTGCCATTGCTTTGGATGCTGGAAACTTTGCTGTTGTGGTTGAAGCAGGTACACATGTGCTTGCGGGGATGGAATGGGGATGAACTGGGGGCAGCCTGGCTGAGTCATATTTACACTTTGGTTGGTGCTGCTGGTTTGAGGCATTGCTGCAAGTGTAAGGAGTTGTTCACAGGTGTAATGGCTGTTTGTGCAGGTGGGTATAGTGCAATTACTGGTCATGAAACCTTTTCTTTTTAATTGTGACTATTGCATAAGTGAGATATGGCATTGTAATTATTCTGTGGCCTTCCTAGTTGAATTTATTAGTGGGCTATTGGTAGGTGTTCTACGTTTGCCATTTGTTTCACATTGTGTGGGGGTGGTGTTCATCACTTTCGAGCTGGAAGGTTGAGAATTACAGGTTATGGTTCGCACCTTTTCCTGCACGTTTTGCAGGTGAAAGGTGTTGGCATGGATATGGGTATACAGTAAGGTTAAGGTCAGGCTGTCGGGTAATGGAGATCCATATCTCCTTTACCTTAGTTAGTTAGGGTTTTGGCTGGAGTAACATCTGTGCATGTCAGAGTGGGCCTAGGCTGGATGTAGAGCATGTGTTTAATACACATGGCTGTAGGTGGTTGTAGGTAGGTGTTAGTGCGCTAAGGTGCTCTTGATGACAAACTAGTCCTGTAGGGATCTGAGTTGGTAGTGTTAATTAGTTGAGTGGGTTAGTCATTCCAGAACCAGTATGTGAAGCTATGTGACTTTGGGATCACAGCTCACTTGTTTGTATCTTGAATGTTGAGCACAAAGGGGAAATAGACGGTGCAGTGGGGAGGGGAGTAGTGAGAAGGAAGGCTTTAGCTGTAGTATGTGGTGAACTAGGAAATGTGGGGAAGGGGAGAATGAGAGAGGTACAGTTACTGATACATGGGGAAAAGGTAAGGTAGATAGGTGTGGGGCAGAGGGTCTGTGGATTGGTGGCTTCCTTGGTAAATTGTATAGAGGATTAAGGCTAGGAATTAATAAGCTGTTTCTTGCAGTCCAGTTGCACCTTTAATAGATTATGATTACTTTTGTCACAACTATGTAGTGTTTTATCCATGTATTAATAGGGCCTCATATTTGGCAGGGGAAGGCAGATCTATTGAGGTCATTCAGATGGTGGGCAGATGGTCTTTAAATGCCTTTTTTTATCTATGTCAGAGGATTTACGTTTGTCTTTCCTTTGCAGATGTTGGTGCTGGGATTGGTGTTTCAGCTGCTGGAGTGCTATGCAGTGAGGTCACAGATGATGGAAGTGCAGAGTTTGTATCAGCCAGTAGTCTGAAGGAAGTGGTCTCATCAGGTGATGGATTTTACTGTAAATGGTGTTTTGGCTACTGGGGTAGTAAGCAGTGAGGTCACAGGTAGTGATAAAATTGTATGTGCACATTTAGTGAGAGGTTGTGCAGTATGGGAGTAGTGCAGAGACTGTTGATGATAAGATATGTCAGGGGCATAGTGAAGCAGGTGTTTAGATTTAATTATGGGTAGCTTGGTGTCATCCATAGGTGGGTTGGAGTCATAATAACTGAGGCTGAGTTGGACTTCAGGATCTGGCTGAGTGATTAGCTAAGAAAGCTCTGGGGGTATGGAGGGTGGTCTTTTACCCCTTTCAACGACTGCTTTCACTTAGAGGAAGGGTTTGAAATGGGGGAGTATGTGGACATTTGAATTAATTGATGTGGATGGGGTTTGTCTGATGGAATCAGGAATTGCAGACAGTAAAGTAAGGATTTGGAGGCTTCAGTGGCTTTGTGCCTACATGACAACTCAGTGTTAAGTTTCCTTATGTGTTAGGTTTCTTTTATTGCATGACAGTTTGGTTGCAGAAGGATACTGCTTGGACCTTGCCAATCTTGCTAAGTTAAGGGAGTTGGGTTGGGGTATCTTTATAGTTGGGTTGGGGTATATTTATGGGTGATGGGTAGGTTTTGCACACTTGTTTGAAGTGTGCGGGTATGTATTCGGCTGGGCAGGTAACAGATGGGAAGGCATGTTGGTTAACTGAGTTTGTAGCAGCTGAATTGTGTAGGCTATCTTTATTGTTATGTGGATTTCGGTGTAGTTGGGGTAAAGGGAATTTTCATGGGTAGAGAAAAGAGGTTTCCTTTCATAAGTCAAAGGGAAGACCAAGGGATGCATTTTCCCATTAATGTATAGGTATTGCATCAGTGTCTCATGCCATTTCCTGATTCAGAAGTCCGCATGAATTAATAGATGGAATTGGGTGTTCCGTTGGCTAGGTTGAAGTTACTCCTAGCAGATGTAGTCCAGGGTCTTTTTATTTACGAAGGTGACACATTGAAAGAAAAGCTTTAAAGGGGAAATCCAAGGTCAAGCAGTGGTCTAAGGATGTTGTTGCGCACTGGCAGATGGATGGGGTTGCTCATGGGGATTTGCAATTGTTTACAAGTGTGGCAGGAGGTATTGGATTGGAGGCTTACTTTGGGGGGATTGGTTTGTGACTTGTTGGCTGGCAGGGGGATGTTGAATTTTGGAGTTAGTTTCAATATAGATGGTGTTGTAGGTTTAGCAGGAGAAGTTGTGGGGAAAAGGGTTCATTTTCACTTGGTTAATATGGCAGTAGTATGGGTTGCTGGTGCCACTTGATGAGGTGGGTTAGAAGGATTAGATGCTTGCTGCAAGAATCTGGGGTACCTTTGATACAGAAAGCATATGGCAGGGGTTTGCTAACTTTGTTAAGTTTGTGTTGCAGTTGTCTGGGGGAAGAAGATTGGTGGGAACAATTGCTAAGTTATTTGGTTCAGGCTCGGGAACAAGGTGAGGCAGTTCAGTTGGTCAAGGAGGATTTGCTGCAATCAGTATAGGCATTTGCTTTATGGATGTACTGAAGTCATTAAAAGTGTGGTTCGTTGGTCAGCAAATGCTTTCTTGCTTTGTAATGGATAGTGGGTATGATGGCAGGATTACTATTCAGTTAGTTTATTAGAAAAGACAATCTCATTTTGGTCATTATTATATCCATTGGGTGGAAAAAGGGGGTTGTAGTTAGGCATGATTGCATGCAATTGACCTTGCATTGTTTTGGGTGACATTGAGCTTCTTAGAGTTCTGGTGGTACATTTAGTGGGTAATGACCTGGGAATAATTACAAAGCTTCTGTTGGTAATTAGTATAAGTGGAGGTTTGCTTAATTTACAGTGGTTATTCAAGGGTATGGGTATTACTTTGGCATGATAGAGGGATCATCGGTTTAATTTCCATCACTCAGGCAATTGGCTGCTTAGGTATTTATATGATAGGGCTTTGAAAGTTGATGAAAGGGATCCAGTTTGGTTCAGAGAGGAGGGAATACACCAAATGATGCTTGGCTTCACACCTTTGTAATGTACGGTTAGGTTTGGAAGGTTTTGTTGGAAGTTTTGGTGGGAAGGAGGGGGAACAGCCTGGTCAGGCTGGTGGGCAGAGAAGAGGGGCAGGTCCATCCCTCCTCTGCTCCCCCTCTGGTGTTGGATGTTCATTTCAATGAGGTGGGAAAGGAGAGTGAGCAGTTGGACACTGATTGATAAGTAAAATAAGAGAGTGGAGGTAAGGACGCTGCATATTTGATCATGGTAAGTGACATCACGCTGCCCTACTTAACAGTTATATGGATGTTTATGCTGTAATTAATAGCAATATATGGTTGTTTATGCTGTGATTAATAAACAGTATTGGTCAATAAAGTTTTGTTTATGGAAGTTTAATAAAGGTTGTCAAACGTCATTTGGTACAATGTGTTTATTGAAGGGGACAAAGGACAAAGACTACAAACTGCTTTCACAAAATGATGCCACTTGACTGACAGCAATGAACCCATAATCCGTGTTCACAAATTCAGTCTTATGATCTTCAGCACCCCTCAAAGACCTCCTAAAGTCATACCTATCACAATTTCTGATACAGCAGGTAGCAGTCTACAAAAAATACCCAGAATACCATTGGATCAGCTCCCTCATTAACTAAGCCCATTGACCACATTATTAGCAGAACTCTAGCTAAAACTTTGTAAGTAAGTTACTGATATATGTAGTTTTCAGGGCAATAGCTATAAGTGTTCTGACCTCTAAATTGGAGTACAGGCTCCCGCTTTTAGTTGTGCACTCAAGCACTAATACACACAAAGAACTATTAACAAAATCTGTGGATTTGTGCTGCAAGGTAATACACAAAAATCATTACTGCCAATTCTTATAGAAGTTCAACTGGCTACCTGCCAAAGAGCTACTCTACTTCTTGTTTCACACATCTTCAGAGTATTAAAGATGGGACATTGCCCCCCACTCCCCCACCCAGAAACAAACCATATTAAGCAAAACAATATCAACTTGTTGATTAGTCAGCCCTAGCACTTATTATAATATGTCCAATTCAAAACCACTACTGATGAAAAAAGCCTACCTGAAAATGGACCCAGCAGTTTGGAACCAACTTCTAACAGAAGGAAGGCAACAGGACATCCTGGAGAAATTCAAAAGCAAACTAAAAGAGCAAATGTTTATGGTCTCAAAGTGCTCATGTGTTTAGGTCAGTGGTTGGCTGTAGGTGTCATGCATATGTCAACATATATGTGCACATAACTTATTAAACTTACTTAAGCTTGTGAAACTTTTAAGTTTCCCTTTTATATTATAATTATGCTTGCTTTATTCTGTAAACATGCTTTAGACTGCTTACTGATTTAAATTCATTGCACATGCCTCTATCTGTACAGCTGTCACACTATCCACAGTGCCTTTGGCACTATAAATATGCTTGTGACTGAGTACTGATTTCTACTAACTGCAAGAGTTTTTGCTTCACTTGTAACACTGTGAATGGTGTCATTAGACTTGAGTCATGCATGCAAATGGTCAGTTAAGCAGTCCACTTACCAGATTATCAAACTGGAAATCAAAATATAGAGCTACAACAAACAGACAACATTTTACTTAAAAATAGAAGTATTAAAGATTATGTTAAAGAAGGCCAAGGCTAAAGGTGCCCTAAGGCTGGTTGTATTACTTGCGCTTTGTATAGAATATGAAAGAGGAAGAGTTTGAGAGTTTCTTTACGATATTATGGGAATGGTAGGAATTAAGAGAGCATAAGGAAATTATTTGAGTGTCATTAATCTCTTTAGGGAGGTAAAGCAAAAGGAAGAAATAAAATACAGAAGGCTTTAACTTTAGTGAATGCGGATTGCAGATTAACAAAAGTTGTTTAGATAGGATTCAGAAGGATAATAGAAAAACTGGCAGACAGAGAAGTGCATAGTATAGTTAAGGAATGACCAAAAAACATGGCAGAACATCTGGAGCTGGTATGTAAAATCCTAAAATAAAAAGCAAAAATGACCAGGTAGCACAAGACTCTCATCATTCATTCATAATTTTGAAAATGTCCTTGTCAGACAAAGCGCTTAACTGTGTGTATTTAATATTAAACGTTCCTGAGTCTTGTGCTGCCTAGTCATTTTTGCTTTTTATTATAGTTAAGGAATGACATTTCATGTCATATTTTCTTAATGAGAGAAGTAGAACAAGTAATAATGGCTAGAATTTATTGTCATTAGTGAAGTATGTAAGATGAATGTAAGACATCTTTCCCTCTTTGCCAGACAGTTCTGACTCACACCTCCCTCCCAATGTCTGGAATTAGCACTCTATGCTCTAGACTGGGAATTAGTGAAGCATATGCAAAGGTGGTACACCATGGGAGATATCTGTGAACATGACCTTCTTTGCATGCTGTCCATTAGCAGTACTTACATAGTCTGTGATTCATCGACAACCAGACTGCACAAATGTGGAGCAGGGCAGGCTTTCAAAGGTCTTACGTATGCACTACCTTTATGTGGTGTGCATATATGCTGTCCAGTTGTGAGAATCCACAAGGTGAATACAATCCACATCACCCTGCAGTGTGTCTGTGTGCATGTGTAAAAAAGAGACTGAGAGCATACTGGGACAGTGTGAGATGGTCTGTCAGTGTCTTTACATAACTGGCTATTGTAAGTGCCAGTGTTTGTGTAGACTTTCTCACACACTTGTGCTGCTACCTTCATGCACTAAGTGAATGAAGGCTAGGAATTTACCAGTAAGTTTCACCACAGCATACTGTATTATGTAACCTGGCTGTATGCTTTCCATGGGTTTTAATCTCCTCTTCATTGTGGTGTGATTGTGAATTTGGTATATATGTAATTGCTGGAGTTGTGAAGAGCTTGCTTCCCTGTATCAGGGGGTGTAGGTGTGCTTGCTCCATGGTATAAAAATATTTTTTTGTGTGTGTGCTTTTTTTTTTTTTTTTTTTTTTTTTATGCTTTTTGGCTCACCATTTATAATTGTGATTTCCAATGAAGAGAGACATCATTGAGCTCTTGGAATGTGTGTTCCAGGCTAGTATTAGCCAAACAATGAGCAGTATTTTACATTCTCCAAGGATGATGTCACACTATGAACAAAAGATGACTGACTTTAATAATTGACATATGTGTCATTCTAAGGGGGTGCAGTATTGGTCAGCATGGAAGGAGATGGTCAGCAGACCACACTGCTTTTCCAGGGATGGTCTCTACCTCTCCCCTCTAGGCTTTTTAATATCAGTTAAAACATTGTCCTGCCCCATAGTAATTGTTTTAGGCAATGCCAAACTGAAAGTACTACTGACAGAGCAAAAAACTCCATAAAAGCTCTATACACCAAAAGCCACAAACTGCACAATGACAGTGCAAGGTTATAATGCCTTTCATACATTTAGACCAGCTACTACACAGACAGGGACTAAAGGTGGGAGTTTCTCAATTTACGTCAAAAATAAATATACATCAAGGCTGGTCAAACAGGACAATGCACTTGAGCTTCTCCGTGTTCAAATCACCAAAGGAAAAATCCAGTACCACTTCCTTGCAAGCTATATGGCCCCCTTTATGACCCAGGAAACCCATACCATGTATTTAAATTTATTGAAAATGCTCACCATCCAACCCAATACCATGTTCATGGACATCTTTAATTATCCTACTATTAACTTGGAATCATATACGACACCACACCAAACCTACAGGCAAAGAGATTCCTGGATTTTGTAAGCACAAACTCCAAGGACCCGATTGTCAGTACACCAACAAGGGGTATAACCATGCTGGATCTGATCCTCTCTAATATAGGAGAGTGCTGCACAGTTCCCTAATACAATATCTTCTATGGTAAGGGCAGGCCACCAAATAGTCTCTTTTGAAGTAAAAATAAAAGCTGCAACCCCAGCTATTCCTGGAATATTGAGGAACTACTCTAAGGCTAACTTCCTACTATTAAGTGATAACCTGACAAAAGCCCCCAAAACCCTGTGAACACCGTAGACTAAGCAGAACTTTTCACAGAAACCCTATAAAAGCATGTTAATAGCTGCATAGAGACAACTGTACCATCCAGGAAAAAGTACAGAACTAACTCAAAAACAAACCATCCCGGTGGAATCACAGCATCAAGAGGTTGTATAACAGAAGGAAGAAAATCATGGCAAAAATTAGGAGGTGTAGCAACCAGCAGGATAAAAGCATACTCATCAAACTGAACAAACAGCTCGGAGGACAAAAAGTCTACCAAAGCCACATTTGAGGTAAAGTCTGTCTCCCAGGCAAAGGACAATCACAAGACATTATTTAGCTATGTCCACAACCTCAAAAGCAATATACAGTTGTGTGCAGAGCTCATTATTAATGGAGCCACCTATACTGATCTATAAGATATAGCAAACCTATTGGCAAAAAATTCTGCACCAACTTTACTATTCTCTCCCCTTAACCTTCCCTCAGGAAATAACATCAATATATCTCCCCCCCTGCTATCACTAAGTCCTCAATGCTCTCTCTAATGCTAAGAACACTGCATCAATGGGCCCAGACAATATCCCAGGATGCCAATCAGGCCCTCTGAAATTGCTATTTAACTTTAGTCTCCAAACAGGCTTTGTGCTTCATGAATGGAGAACAGCAAGAGTATTTTCTATGCACAAAGGTGGGACATCTACAGACCCTGGAAACTACAGACACATAAGTCTCACTAGTCTCATATGCAAAGCTCTGGAAAGAATTATTATGGAAATGATCAATAATGACATAGGAAACCTCCAGATACTGTACCCAACTCAATTTGGTTTCATCAAGGATAGGTCATATCTATTCAACTTGGTGGACTTCTTTGAGAAGATGATGGCAAAATGGTTCACACTATTTACCTTTACCTGGCCAAAGCATTTGGTACAATATCCCACTCAGACATTGTTGACAAACTTAAGAGGTTAGGTATAAACCCTATGTCACGCAGTGAATAGCCAGCTGGCTCACAGACAGGAACCAGGAAGTTAGAATTGAGGGGTCCATCTCTACAAAGAGGCCAGTCACAAGTGCAGTCCCTCAGGGATTGGTCCTGGGACCACTTATTTTTGGCATTTACTTCTCTGAAGTCAAGGCCAATGTCAATGGCCTCTGGATGACTAAATTTGCAGATGATTGCAAATTTGGAGCTGACATCGAATCCCGCACCAATACAAATGTTCTCCAGGAAGGGCTGACACAGACAAACAACTGGTGTTAGAGCATGAGCTAAAACTAAATGCCAAGAAATGTATAATAGTATCCTTTGGGGAGTCTTCCACCCCTGGTAACTATAATATTGGCAACCCCCCCCGAGAGTTCACTAGGTCAAAACTCAGCAATTCTAGATACAAACTGGTTCCTTTTGCTTTGCTTCCATCCTAAGAATTATCTTCAGTGCTTAGTTATTTCAGGGACCTAAAGCTTTGCAGGTGACTAGAGACCAGAAGTGTGCACTACATATACAAAGGAAGCTAATCCATAGATATACTATTGTCCAGTTTGCTCTGCTGGTATAATAAAGAAATTATTGTGGTCTCTCAGAAGCTACCCTAAACTTGTTTTCTTTCCTACATTCACAGATGGATATTTCCAATGTTAACTCTTCATGTTAGCCATCTGAACTGTGGAGTACCACAGGTTTCATCTTGGGTCTTTTTCTCTTCATTACATACAAGTTGCCCTAGAATTGTTTGCACAACAGTACATTGGTTATGTTAACAATTCTGTAGTTAAACTTTTTTTTGTATCAGGATTATGTTTTGGTCCTGAGTACTCCAGAAGATGATTATATCCATCTACAGATGTTTAATTGATCTAAACACAGATAAGTTAATATATTTGCCTTGATTGTGCACAACATTGTCAGGGACTCAAGTTTCCCACTCGTGAATGCTTCTTCTGTCTACTGAGGGTCAAAAACTTGAAGTTATGTATTAGGTAGCAGATCCGTGAGTTATGCGTGATAGTAGAATGGCAAGAAAGAACCAAATGTAAGCCAGCTATCATGAAGTGATCAAGCTTTGACATCAAGAGCACGAGCCAGATCGCACAACTTCTATCAAATGAAAATCTGGCAGTGCTTGTACAAGCCCTGTCTTCATCGTGATTTAACTGTTTCATCACCTTCAGCCTGAGGTATCTTGTCTTGACCCCTGCAACTTTGAAAAATCCTGTACCAAATTACTAACTGGAACATCTTAGTATCAACATATCACAACATCCCTTCCAATCTTTCACTGGCTGCCTGTTCAGTCCCTTTTAATTGAAAACGGTATTATGCTAACTTACCTCACGGCTTCTCCAACCAAAAAAAACTACTTCTATCTTATGGTTTCACTTATCCTATTTGTTCCATCAGCCATGTTGCTGATGGTTCCAACAATGTGACTTACATTTCTTGAGAATCATTCCATTATTTGTCAATATCTGCAGCTATGGAATTGTCTAAGTGGTTTTGGGAGGCCAAAACACTCAGCAGTTTTAAGCACTCATTCTAAATACATTTATTTCAGCTGGCTTCTTAATTTCATAATGTCATTGCTGTTTCACGACACATCTGTGGCGGCTAGTTTGTTTCACTAATATTATGTTTTTTTAGGGGAACATGATTTATTCTGTAGTGCACCTCTGCCAGATTACCTCATTCAATCCCAAAACACCTTTTTTTGTATATTTCTAGTTCACACAAATCTCCTTATGGTATCCAGAACTTTTTTGGGTCTGGCTTGTTTAACTAAGCAACCTACAAGCTAATAATAGGCAGTATCAGAAAGTGCAAAGAGTTATTAATAAAATGACTTGAAGTTTGTTAAACTTGCATGTGCTGCAGTAGAGAAATTAATCAGTGTTTGTCACTTATTATTCATATTTTTTATATTTGTGTTCATGTTTTCGTAAATGAGAGTACTACAATTATTGAGTGGTATGGTCTGCTATGCCAAGTTGGAGGACAGGGAAATGTATCATCCAATGAAAAATTATATTACACTATACCAGAGATATTGCTAGTTGTTTCTTAATAATTATGAAAATAAACAGCATTTCTATATGTACTTGATACTTCAAAAACCAAGAGACTTACAAACTGTTGCATGACTCAGGTGAAACTTTAATATTGTTGAAGAAAATTATCTTTGATAGTTACACTGTAAGTTGCACACCTTTACAAATATCCAAGTGTTATTTTATCGCTAATTATAAAATTAGCATATGTTTTCATATTTCTGTAAATATCTCAATAAACGTCCATTCATTGAGGAATTTCCTGTTGTCATATGAAAGCTTATGTCTAGTTAACAAAAATGTTCTAACAATATTTGTCTATTTACAGTTTCCAAGATATGAGAATTTGTTTGTGAAAGCTGAGCAAAAAATATAATTTGGGGTTAATTCACATTTTAATATATTATAATATTTATGGAAAGACTATGAATGCAATATTATCAATGTAAAGAAAGCTTTTTACTGATAATCTTGCTATTTGTGTGGTTGTAATAGCATTTACTATTCACAAAATATTGCTGACTCTTTACATCATCATCATTAGCCCTCTTTTTAGCATTTTTTCTACATGAGGTCGGGGTATCGTGTTAACTGTCACCAACTCTCTCGATTCAGTGCCACACTCCTGCCTTCTTCAACACTCATGCCTGACTGTCGCAGATCTTCTTTCACACAATCCATCCACCTTTTGCTGGACATCCTCACTTCCTCTTACCTTCTTCCTGTCTGTCTCAAATCTTCCTCACCAGATTGTCTTCTGTTTTTTTTCAGCACGTGTCCAAACCACTGTAATTTGTTCTCTTTGATCTTTTCTGCAATTGGAGCTACTTTGGCTTCTGCTGTTATGTCCTCATTTCTTCATCTGCCCACAGTGTGCATCCTACCATCCTTCTCAGGCATTTCATTTCCATCACCTCTAGCTTCTTTAACTGTTCTGCGTTTACTGCTCAGGTTTCTGTACAATACAATCATACTGGTTAGACCACTGTCTCATAAACCTTACTTTTCAGCTTTTTTGGCATTCTTCTGTCATAGACAGCACCGGATATTCTATGCCAGTTGGCTGCAGCCCCTCTGATTCTAGGTTTGACTTCTTCATTCAGACTTCCCTTCTCCTCAGCCACCCCTCCCAGATACTTGAAGCTGTTTACCTGTTCCGCTATCTTCCCTTCTGTCTCTGTTCTCAGCTTCTTCTGATTTCTCCAGTTTGCTGCCATTACCACCATCTTATTTGTGCTTAGTTTCATCCTATGTGCCTTCAGTTTTGCATTCCCTTCTCCTATCCTTTACTGAAGTTTTAGCTCAGAGTCTGTCTGTAAATTCCACATTGTCTGCATACAGTAACTTTGTTAATCTGTCCCCTCTGACATGCTTGCTAATATAGTCCATCCTCGGTATGAACAGCAGTGGCCTCAGAGAAGAACCCTGTTGTACACCCACTTCCACTGGGAACCCCTCTGTGAGGCCAAGCATTGTTTGTACTTAAGTCATTGGATCTTTGTACATTGCTTGCACTAATTCTACCAATGTTTCTGGGACATCAAACCACCACAGTACTGCCCAGATCAGCTTTCTTGAGACCTTGTCATATGCTTTCTCCAAGTTTGGGAATGCCCAGTTGGACTCTTTCCTCATCTAGCGCTTCTTCGCATGTATCTGTCTTACTGCAAATATCAGGTCAATTGTGCTGCTTCCTGATCTGAATCTGAAGTGCTCATATCCCATCTTATTTTCTACTTCTCTGTGTATCCATTTATCAATCACCCTCTCCAGAACTTTCATGCAATGTGATAGGAGTTTGATGGCTCTGTGCAGCCCACAGTGGCTCTAGGTGATTCTGTCTGTTTCTTTTATTTTTTTAGAAAATCCTCAGGAATGCTAGCTGTGTGTAGGTTGCTAGAGGTGTGACATTCCACACCCCATAAGTGTTAATGAGTTATAGCAATTAAACAAAATTGAAATTGAAAGTTAACGTGAACATAAAATCACCCATTTCAGCTCAGTGCCAGATATATGGAAAAACAATGCAGGGTAATGTTATCCACATTCACATGACCTAATATTACCCACAAGCCAAGAAGATTTCAGAAAAAAAAATAAAAAGCATTCCAAACATCTGCTTTCTACTAATGCTTGGCAACAACCTCCAAGGTATAGGGAAAAATAGAAGAATAAGAATCATATAACATGTATATAACAAAGTATTCTGAATGGATTCAAACCCCTTCCAAAGTACTAGCCAGACTAATTGAGGATAAACAGAGATCACCCAGGATTAACCTTATCTATCACCAGAACATACTTTACAAATCAGATTCACAAATTATCCATCTATTCCATCAACGTTATTCTATATCTATGCAAGCAACAATCAACAAACTCCAATCCCAGTGATAAAAGATTATCTTAACAAAATCACTTTCCCAAAACTTAATGAAGAACAGAAGAAGATCTTACTTGCCCCTCTAACCTTACAAGAAGTCCTAAATAGCACTGATAATCTTAAATCAGGGAAAGCTTCAGGGCCTGATGGCTATTCTCCTGACTTCTATAAAACGTTTAAAGTGGTACTAGCTCCTATCTTGCTTAATCTATTCAACTATATCTCACTTAATGCAATATCAGACCTTTACCTCAACCATCCAAAGACCATATTGCTCCCCAAAAACAACGTGGATAAAGTGAATGTGAATAATTATAGGGCAATTTCTCTAATGAATGTTGACATCAACATTTTTTCCTCCTTGCTAGCTGAAAGAATTAAAAAAGTAATCACTTCCTTGATCTCCAAAGAGCAAGCAGGCTTCATGTCTCAAAGACATCCCTAGGACAATACACTGACACTACAATCTATGATTGGCCTTTCGAAAAATGATAAATGCCCCAGATATGCAATGATTCTGGATGCTTCCAAGGCATTTGATAGGGTCAACTGGAGTTTTCTGTTCACAGTTTTATCCTACTTTGATACCCCCTCTAGCTTTATTAATATAATCAAAACTCTGTATAACAGTTCATGCACGTGTATACATATAAATAAGAAAACTTCAAAGCCAATAAAAATTTCAAATGGGACCAGACAAGGGTGCCCCCTTTCACCTATTCTTTTTAATCTGTATCTTGAACCACTATTTCTTTCCATTAAACAATCAACCTACCACTCAATACCTAAAATATTAAACATGAATATAAGTCTGACCGCATTTGCCGACAACCTGAATGTTTACATTGAAAACCCTCTGACTGATTATAAAAAATTATTGGCTACTATAAACACATTTACCCATATCTCTGATTATAAAATCAATCTTAATAAATCATTCACATTCCCGATCAATCCAGCAGCTCACAAAGACAATCTCTTTCCAGTCTGTCCCTTTAACATGTCTTATTCTTGCAAATACTTAGGGGTATGCTATGACCACTCTTTCTCTTCTACAATATTTTCTAATGTTTCCTAATTTTTGTCAACACTATCCCAAGACCTAAACAGGTGGCAGCAGTTGAAACTGCCCCTACTATCTAAAGCATCTATTATTAAAATGAACATCCTCCCAAAGTTCCTTTATCACCTATACGCATTTCTCTCCTTCATTCCCAACTCGTTCTTCATTAAAATTCACAAAGCCTTTGCAAAATTTATCTGGCATCCAAAATCAGAAACTCATCTTCCTGAAATCTAAAGGAGGTCTTAGTATGCTAGACTTACATCTCTACTATACTATTTTGCAAGCCTGCAGATTAATTTCTATCATTAATTATCTCCCATCTAAGCATGCATGGACTCCCCTTGGGTTAAAATGTGGTATAATCATATTATGGGAAATACCTTAAATCCCAAAGCTCTCCCCTTTTTAGACCCAGTAACTCTTAGGAAATTAAAAATACACCACATCCTGAAGTGTAAAATCATTTCTGTCCAAGAGATTTTTAAATCCCTGAAGCTAGATAAAGCTCTCCTCCTGTTCCAACCCATTCATCTAAACCAAAATATCAAGTTAAATAATAATATGATCAACCTTGGTGACTTTACTTTAATAAAAGACTATTCTCTATGGGACATTCACAAACATAAAGCTCTTTCACCACTAGAATTAAGAGACACCTTAAAAGTATCTAAGAAATGCATTATAATTCTGTGTCAAATCAGGGAGTTTATTACATCTCTAATTTAAGACCTCACGATTCCAGACCATGATTTCATACAAGTTTCTAATCTGATCCAGGTCTTATCAGATAATAAGAATATGCTGTCATGCTCTCATAAACTTATAAATACAATCAGGTTTCAGGATAAGCTGGTATATGCGAAATTCTGGAATCAACAACTGATTATCTTAACAGATGAACAAAAGGTTTCAGTTATTAAATCTACCCTCATATTCCCCCCTTTCAAAAAGCTCATCTATACTCAATTCATGATTAACAACAACCTATACTACACTCCTAGTCATTTAAACAGCTTTAATCCTAATATATCTCCTGACTGTCCCTGCTGTTATTTCCCCCAGGTCGATATCTTACATATAATTTGGTTCTGCCGCTACTCACACAGTATTTGGTGCTCTCTAAAGGTGAGACTTGAAACGATGGGCTACCACAAATTAACTGTCTCTTGGGAAATGGCTGTATTACATATTACTAACCTTGAATTTTCAAAATTAAGATTTCACATCCGAATTACACTGTGCCTTCTAGTTAAATTTTATATCTCCAAAAATTGGTTAGATCGCTCTAAAATGACTTGGGATGGGTTCAGAAATCTGTCTGTTAAATACATTACTTCTCAAAAGCACATTATTAACAATGTACATAAGCGCACATACTTTCAAAAATTCTGGGAGGTCATTTTTGAACTATTGGCCGATAACTATCAAAATAATGGACGACACACTATTACCCGTTGCTCCGTTTTCACATGCTCTTTCCTCTCCTCACCTAAATACCACTGCTTCTCTAAATTCTCCTCATCTTTGAGGCTCAAGACAACTGGACAGGGTTGGTTTAGTTACTTAATAGAGGCTTACATACTTTGTATGGACACAATAACTTACCACCTGCATACTTCCTTTCTTTCCCTTTAGTATGACTATCCTCAAGTTTTGAATTATCCTCTGACAGCACTACTGTATATATTGTAGATAGTTATTATTATTTGAATGATGCCTGCTGTTTTAATGTATTGTTGTAACTACAATCATCTTTGTATTGTGTTATGTCTTAAAGCAAAATCAATAAAAATTACATTTGGAAAAAAAAAGAATCATATAGCAATAATGGATGAAAAACTAACATTATACAAAGGGCCTGAAGCGTAGACAATTTTAAAGCAGAACTCCACCCTGTACTGACTTATTCAGTAAAGTTATCCAGTGTATAAGAATATCAGTCCCATGACTGCCATAGCACAGAAGGATGAAGTTCTGACCATGACCCAGATGACCCTGATTTGATTAGTAGCATGAGCAATGGGAGACGTTATGTCATAGAAAAATGGGAGAAAACAGCCATTGCTGGATAGCCCATTGAAGGTGGAGCCAGGATGTCTTATTCATCTCGTAGATCATGCCTAGCAGGAGCACCATGTACTGCATCCATGGAAAGAGGGCTTGCTGCTGGTATACTGCTAGGACTGCATAGAGCAGTAAGCTGGAAAAAGCATGCATGTGGAATTACTCATACTTCCCACGGACGGCAACACATAGTGCAAATGATCTGCCATGGGGCTTAGGAGCACCTGCGATGATAGGAGTCTACTGTGTCTGAAAACTGGCCTGCTCCCAACCATGAAATATTTGTGTCTCTAGGAAGGAAAGGAAAGAGCTTATGAGGCCAAACCATCAGCTCTTAGTCAGGTGCTGAATCATGCCTGACTCCCATCCCATAAGCAGAATGAATGGTTGATGGGTGAAGGAAAAGGAGCCTATGGGAGACCAGGTGATGAGGGAAAATATCAGACCCTCACATCTTACAGAAAATACAAAAATCTGTTTTAGACTTGCCTTAAAGAAATTGCAAAATATAGTTAATGGCAGGATGGGTGCAGTAAATTACAAAAACTCTGTCAATGAGTATGTAGAGGGTAGGGTGCTATTTGTTTACTTATTGCATCAGTGCTTAAATAATATTAAATCTGAGCAGGGTGTTCTAAAAATGATGCTATTCTCTGAATTTAGAATAGCAAGCAAAAATCTAAATATAGTTGTATTGTTTTAATCCAGATCTCTGTTATTTGGATTCTAAAAAATCATTTTACTCTATTGAACTGCAATTTAAAAATACACCATCAGCACATATGATAGTTGCACTGATGTTTATGCTGCATTGATCTATGTGGTTCAGAAATGTCACCAGTGCTGCATATGTAGAAGAGCATGTGAACAGGATAGCTATGTCCATTGACATGTCAGTAATACACACATGTACAACAGAGCAAAGGACACACTTTTAAGAGAGTAACAAGACTGTATTACAACACATTGACAAGGATGAGGTACAATGCATATTGTAATAATATAGTGACTGAAATGCTGTATACTTCACAGTCCCCATACAGGTGACACATTATATGATGCTACATTGACTATACTTATGTATAGCACAGCAGTGCATGGCACTAAAAATGCAGCTATGGGAAGGTATCTGATGTGCAGGAATTGTGCTGAGCAACACATGACTGAAAAGCATATATGCAGTAATTCAGGCAGACCCCACCCAATACAGTTGACGCATTATATGATGCTATATTGACTATATTTATCCATAGCAGTGCATGGCACTAAAAATGCAGCTATGGGAAGGTATCTGATGTGCAAGAGTTGTGTTGAGCAATACATGATGGAAAACGTATATGCAGTAATTCAGGCAGACCCCACTCATGACATTTATTTATTTAACATCTATTTACCGGGAATGTCCGACTTGGAACAAAGCCAATTTTCAGCGGAGGCTGAAGGAGAAACACTCCAGATGTATGTCTTTTAATTGTGGGAGGAAACCGGAGGACTCAGAGGAAACCCACATGAATGCAGGGAGAACATGCAGACTTCACACAGAAGGTACTCCAGCCGAGAATTGAACTGGAGAACCTCTTGTGAGGTGAGAATGCTACCGCTGCACCACTGTTGCATCCAGAAAAACTATCTGTCAGAAGTAGGATTCAAACAAATGCCTCCAGACGAAACTGTGACAACACAGCACCTTAGACTGCTTGACCATCCAGATGAAGGGACATAGTCCCCTTAATACGCACGTGTAATGCATAGTGGCAGAGATATGCACAGACTCCTTTGTAGATAGTTGCCTGTGAGCTCCCCTGCAGTATGGCTTCATATACCACACCTCTTGGGCCTATATTAATTAATTGAAGGTTCACTTCAGTGAACATTTCTTCATCAAACCCAAATCAAAGGACATTAATTTCAGTGAACAATCATATCCACAAAAAAATTACGTAGGGAAAGGAAGCTGTTGGTCGGTAGTACAAATTTGCCCTTTTCTCCACTGTAGTGTGATCTCAGAGTTGGTATATATATAATTGGGAGAAAGCAACCTTCCAGTTTGGTGGGTTTTATATACGGTGGTGTCTGTTCTGGTGTTATTTTGGCCAAGTGCTTAGTTTCTCTGTTAAAATTTATTTTCAATAATAATGTTTGCTGAAATGAACATTTGATGGTTAGGGTTTGATGAAGAAAGGTTTACTGAATTGAACTTTTCATGAATTAATGTACCCCCCCCCCCGTTCAGGTGACAGTTTTTGGATAGCAACTACTTTGTCTGCACCTAATAATGGTGTGTGTGTATTTTGTATCCCAAGTTTTTATTATCTCTTCTTGTATTTGCATTAAAAAGTCGTAGTGGAAATTTCTACTTAGGAACATCATAAAATATTTGTCAACCTCTATAAGGAAAACATTAAAGTCTGAACACATTCTTGCAATTCTAACCAGCTGTCCTTTAAAAATATTTTTGTTACAGAATTTTGGGTGATAGCTAGAAAAATCCAAATAACTATTCAAAAAAGTAAGTTTCCTATATAATCTTTGAAACAAATTCATCCTTTGCAATATTTTTATAAATGGTTACGGCTAGATTATCAACCCTAATGTTAGAATGTTTGGTTGATATAGGCCACAAAATCATCACAAATGTGGTTAAAATCCTTCCACAGGATAAAAATGTCATCCAGGTAACATAAAAACAGATGCCAATAGTATTGGTAGTTGGATATAAAATGTGTTCCCATTCCCAACTATACAAAACCAAACTGGCATAAATGAGGGCACAACTTGCCCCCATTCCTATCCCTTTCACTTGGTGAAAATATTCACCCTCAAAGTATTTTACTTTTGTTTGTCAAAATCAAATCCATGACATCAATAATAAAATTAATCAGCCGATGATCAAGGTTAGGAAGCTCAACTATAGCTGAATGAAAGAAATAAAAGCCTGTCTGGTGGGGGATACATGCAAACAAATATACTACATCAATAGTTGAAAATACACATTTTTCTCTAAAAATGTTTGATTTTAGTTAAAAGTTCCTATGAATCTTTTAAAATATATTTGATAATACAAATAGCTCCCTTAAGGCTACAGTCCACAAAGACAGCCAAAGGTATGTTTTGGAATTTTGTGCAGCCACGATTAATGGATAAGGTGGTGCCATAATGTCTTTGTGGACATTAAACATATCAAATGTACTGGGAATTAGTGGTTTGCTGTTCATTAAAAAGTAGAAGGTATCTATAGAAATTAACCCTTGCTATAATGAGTCTTCCAAAAATAAATCTATTTTCTTATAAGCCACATTAATTTCTTTAATAGATGTAATCTTGTAGTTATCACTGTCATGAAGCAGAGTAGAAATGTGATTAATGTAGTCAGTTTTGCTAACTAATACCATCCCCACACTCTTGCAGTTTCATAAACCTAACAGAGGTGTCCTATCTAAATTGACTAAGCAACAACCATTCTTTCTGAATGTAACTGCTTTTTGTTGGAGGGTATAAAGGTCCTTGTCACAAGCTTTTGCAAACAATGTCAAGCAAGGGGTTTAAGGTGAATTATACGCACTTTTATTCTTAAAACGATCATTAGATAGTTTAATATTCAGTTCAGTATTTTCATTTTAATATGTGTTTTAATTGAAAATGTAATTTCTTTGTAAACAGTTTAAGTTCAGTTGTTAACATCTGAAGGATTCATACATGCACAAAGCACAAATTTAAACCCTTTGCTGAGTAAACTAAAATAGTTGGCTGACACTTACATTTGTATAGTTGTAAATACTAAAACCTTGATAGGTTGAAACAATACCATTGTATGCCACAGTGATTTGTTTGTTGAAATCATCAAGAAAGTTTGAAGGGGTATTCACTACCAATTGTTTCTCCTTCCCCTGCTTTGGGGGTTGTTTCATCAGCCAGGTGTGGCTGAGGAGTAGTTTAAAAAAGACCCCTCACCAAAAATTTGTCCAAGTTGAATGGGTGAGCTGCTATTTGGTTGGTGGGCAACAATTCAAGTTCTTGCTGCCTTAGATTATAATAATTTTCATGTCGGTGCATAGAATAAGTGAATCTTGGTAATGGATAAGCTTTATTTTGTACATAATCAATATTATCTCTATCTAACTTTTTTCTGTTTTCTCTTGAGATTTAAATTAACCTGTTCTACTTTGTGAAAAATTGTGTCATATTTGTAACTATTTTGTTCAACAAATAAATAGGTTTTAATACTACTGTTCAGTGTGTAAGCAAACCGTTGATCTGGCTATTGTTCAGCCTTAAAATAAAATGTACCAAATCTAGACCATGTTGGTCAAACATAGCAGTTAGTTCACTGTATTTGTTACTGTCCCATAAAAGTCTATTTGGATACTTATAAACACATAGCCCTTTTGAGACTCTTAGTTTTTGAATACTCAGACAGTAAGGTTGCCTATTTGAAGGCTACTCACCTTATTAAGTTTCTTTTCTAGAGATATCAGCATCGAGTTGAATGTTCTGTTGTACACCTTTGGGTCAGTAGTTGTTAAAGTGATTTCTTTTGAAATTCATTGGAAGTACAGGTTGTGTATATCTCCCACAACTTAGAGGTGCCGAATCATTTGTATTAGTGGCAAACAAAGCATTGTTATCAGCACCCGAATTTAAACAAGTAAGTTCATTGGAATAGGAGTTTCGACCCACAAATTATGTACGGGGGTAGAAAACCTAATTTCTCAACAGTTGGGTTCAAAGTAGACATATGTGGGCTTTGTATCACAAATAAGTTGGGTCAAATCACCTTGTGAAGAAAATAATTCTTAGTTACATTCCATATTGTGCCAACTGCTGTTGTTGTTGTAGGTGTTTTCCATTTTACCAGTCTTTGACATACCCAATAAAGAGCAGAAGTTCATACTATCAAAGACACTGCCACACTAAAACTAATACCACAAACACAAATACAGCTAGTGTGTGATTATGTAGCCCCAAAAGAAAACTCAAAGAAATAAACCCAATGGCTCATATAGTGTTTAAAATAAAGTGGGAGTACCAATGAAAATTCCAAAATCCATTACAAGATGTAAAATAGCTAAAGTTATAAAGCTTATTAAAATGAAAAATGTTTAAGCGCTTTTGTCCCCAGTGATCAATAAGACTTCGTCAGAATCATGTCAAGTACATCCAAAACAGTTTAAATAAAAAACGTTAAATACCTCTTCTTCTTTCATCTGCTCCTGTTAGGGGTTACCACAGCGGATCATCTGTTTCCATTTCTTCCTGTCCTCTGCAGCTTCCTCTGTCACACCAACCACTTGCATGTCCTCTCTCACCACATGCATAAACATTATCTTAGGCCTTTCTCTTTTCCTGTTACCTGGCAGCTTCATCCTTAGCATCTTTTTCCCAATATACTCTGCATCCCTCCTCATCACATGTCCAAACCAACATAATCGTGCCTCTCTGACTTTGTCTCCAAACCTTCCAACCTGGGCTGATCCTCTAATATAATTATTACTAATCCTGTCCACCCTCGTGACAACCAGTGCAAATCTTAACATCTTTAACTCTGCCATGCCTAGCTCTGACTCCTGCCTTTTTGTCAATGCCACTATCTCCAACCCATATAACACAGGTGGTCTCACTACCCTCTTGTAGACCTTCCCTTTCACTTTTACTGGTACTCGTCTGTCACAAATCACTCCTGGCACTCTTCTCCACCCACTCCATCCTGCCTGTACTCTCTTCTTCACCTCTCTTCCACACTCACTATTACTCTGAACTGTTGATCCCAAGTATTTAAACTCATCCACCTTCACCACCTCTACTCCCTGCATCCTCACCATTCCTCTATCCTCCCTCTCATTCACACACATATATTCTGCCTGCTGACCTTCATTTCTCTTCTCTCTAGAGCATATCTCCACCTCTCCAGGGTCTCCTCCACCTGTTCCCTACTCTCACTACAGATCATAATGTCATCTGCAACCATCATAGTCCATGGGGACTCCTGTCTGATCTCGTCTGTCAACCTGTCCATCACCATTGCAAATAAGAAAGGGCTCAGAGCTGATCCTTGATGTAATCCCACCTCCACCTTAAACACATCCGTCACTCCCACCGCAGACCTCACCACTGTCACACTACCCTTATACATATCCCGTACCACTCTTACATACTTCTCTGACACTCCCGACTTCCTCATACAATACCATAACTCCTCTCTAGACACCCTGTCACATGCTTTCTCTAAGTCCACAAAGGCACAATGCAACTCCTTCTGACCTTCTCCATCAACACTCTCAGAGAAAACATCACATCTGTAGTGCTCCTTCCTGGCATGAAATGATACTGCTGATCACTAATCATCATGTCCCTTCTTAACCTAGCTTCGACTATCCCCTCTATCCCCTCTATCTCTATCCCCTACCTCTGGAAAATATCTCATGTCATCCCACTCCATAAAGGTGGTAGCTCCTCAGACATATCCAACTATAGACCCATTGCCATTCTTTCCCCACTCGCCAAAATAATGGAGAAATTTGTACACAAGCAACTAATGCAATACCTTTCACAGAATAACTTACTATCCAACTCCCAGCATGGTTTCAGGCCATACCACAGCACCACCTCAGCCCTCCTTTCCTTTACTACTGCCATAAACCAAAACAGGAATGACAATAGGCTAACCTCTGCCCTCTCTATTGACCTATCAAAAGCCTTTGACATGGTCAACCATGAACTTCTCATTCTTTCAATAAAATCTATTTTCCTCAACAAGCCTGCTATCCAGTGGTTCCAGTCCTACCTGACTGGTAGACAGCAGGCAGTACTATGGCAGGGCAAACTCTCCAACAAGTTACGTCTCACACTTGGTGTCCCTCAAGGGACCATACTAGGTCCACTACTCTTCTCTATTTTTATCAACAACCTCCACACTGCTATCCCTAAAGCCACTCTCATCTGCTCAGCCACCTCCCCATCTGACTTGCAAATCTTAACCCAAAATACATTTAACACTATTGAGAACTGGCTCACCAATTAATGCCTACTTCTGAACCCCAACAAAACTAAACTTCTACTCTTCTCTCCCACTAGTAGATCCACCACACTTTCATTCTCTGTCACATCTAACGATGGTACCACTATTTCCCCAGATAATCACACCAAACCGCTAGGGGTTATCATAGACAATAATCTAAAATTTGACCTACATGTCAGCAAAACCATACAGACCATCAATAAGAAGCTTGGATCACTGTATAGACATTTTTAACCCCACTGGCTAGGACTGCAATTGCCCGATCACACCTACTCTCTATTCTGTTATATGCCTCGCCTGTACTCTCAAACCTCAACAAATCCGAACTAGGTAAGCTGTCCCATAGCTACAATCATATTGCCAGATTCGCCACTGGCTCCACCTATAGAACCCACCACTGCCAGAACCTTAAACAACTAGAGTGACTAGAACTTCCCAGCTTAATTCAATTCAATCAACTCTTAATAGCACACAAAATTTTGTGCCACCCTGAGGATACCCCCTCACTTAAAAATATTATTAAGCCATATAGCAATCTAAGATCCCTACAGTCAGCCAATAAACTACTGGTCCAAACCCACAAAGCTAATAACTCTGTTGGTGAATCCCTGTTTGCCAACTTCATTGGCAAAACCTGGAATTTGTTGCCAAATTACATAACTCTACAATCCTTCAAAGTCTCTTAAAAAAAAAACCTCAAACAGTATCTCAAAGTGAATTGGCTATACCCATGTACCAACCCTGATTAAATTATAAACTAAAAGCATATTCTGCAATTATCATAACTTGTAACTACATCACCAAGCTCTGCTTTCAATCTGATGTCTCTTACTTTTAATTGTCTGTCCATGACAATTGTGAGTCCCTACTAGGGAACACTACTAACCCATTGTATATAATCACTTTGTTTTTATAATTGTTTGCTAACTTCTGTATAATCTATGTAAGTTTGACTTTGTGGAGCTTTTCTCACTGGGCTTCCGCTGAAAATTGAGATGTATCCAGTCGGACTATCCTGGTAAACAAATGTAAAATAAAATAAATACTACTCTTTCCCATAACATCATGCTGTGACTGATCAATTCAATCCCTCTGTGGTTACTGCAGCTCTGCACATCACCCTTATTCTTAAAAATCAATACCAAAACACTTTTTCTAGATTCCTCAGGCATCTTCTCACTTTCCAAGATTTCATTAAACAATCTAGTTAAAACCTCCACTGCCATTTCACCTAAACACCTCCATGTTTCCACGGGTATGTCATCTGGACCAACAGCCTTTCCATTCTTCATCCTCTTCATAGCTATCCTTACTTCCTCCTTGCTAATCCACTGCACTGCATGATTCACTATCCGCACATCATCCAACCTTCTCTCTCTCTCATTCTCTTCAATCATCAGCCCCTCAAAGTACTCTTTCCATCTGCTCAGCACACTCTCCTCGCTTGTGAGTATGTTTCCCTCATTATCCTTTATCACCTTTACCTGCTGCACATCTTTCCTAGCTCGGTCCATCTGTCTAGCCAATCAGTGCAGGTCCTTTTCTCCCGCCTTAGTGTCCAACCTTTCATACAACTATTCATACACCCTATCCTTTGCTTTCACCACCTCTCTCTTTGCCATGCACCTCATCTCCTTATACTCCTGTCTACTTTCTTCATCTCTCTGACAATCCCACTTCTTCTTCACCAACCTCTTTCTCTGCATACTCTCCTGTACTTTCTCATTCCACCACCAGGTCTCTTGTCCTCCTTCCTCTTTCCAGATGTCACACCAAGCACCTTTCTAGCCATCTCCCCTACTAGCTCTGCTGTAGTTACCCAGCTATTCGGTAACTCTTCACTGCCACCCAATGCATGTCATAACTCTTCCCTGAACTCCACCTCACAATTACCCTTTTTCAATTTTCACCATTTGATCCTTGGTGCTGCCCTCACACTCCTCCTCTTCTTGATCACCAGTGTCATCATACAAACCACCATCCTATGCTGCCTAACTACACTTTCCCCTGCCAGCACTTTACAGTCTCCAATCTCCTTCAGACTGGCCCTTCTACATAAGATATAATCCACCTGTGTGCATCTTCTTCCACTCTTGTATGTTACCCAGTGCTCCTCCCTCTTGTTAAAATATGTATTCACCACAGCCATGTCCATCCTTTTCGCAAAATCCACTACCATCTGACCTTCTGCATTCCTTTGCTTAACACCATACCTACCCATCACTTCCTCATTCCCTCTGTTCCCTTCACCAACATGCCCATTGAAATCTGCTCCAGTCACCACTCTCTCACCCTTGGGTACAGTCATCACCACTTCATCCAACTCACTCCAAAATTTTTCTTTCTCATCCATCGCACACCCAACCTGTGGAGCATATGCATTAACAACATTCATCATTACACCATCAATTTCCAGCTTCATAAACATCACTCTGTCTGACACTCTTTTTACCTCCAAAACACTCTTAGCATACTGTTCCTTCAGGAAAACTCATATGCCATTTCTCCTCCCAGCCACATCATGATAAACAATTTGAACCCGCCTCCGATACACCTAGATTTGCTCCCCTTCCATATGGTCTCTTGCACACACAATATACCAACCTTCCCTCTGTCCATCATATCAGCTAGCTCTCTCCCTATACCAGTCATACTGCCAATATTCAAAGTTCCGACCCTCACTACCACAGTCCTAGCCTTTACCTGCCTTTGGGCATGCCATCCCCCTCTTCTCCTCCTTTGGCCAACAGTAGCCCAATTTCCGCCAGCACCCTGTTGGCCAACAATACCACATAACATAAATTCACAAATAAAAGTCCATACTTTGAGTATTACCCCTAAAATAACACATTTTAATAGATAATGGCCTGAAAACAACTTTATGTTCATTTCTAGCTTTTACTTACAAACATTCTACCATAACATAAATAGAAATAATAAATAATAAGGGAACTTATCTGAAGTCCCTGCCCATCTTAAAAACAAATTTGTGTGTGTCCCCTAAATTTTTAAAAGTTCCTCATACACATTAAGGATGCTGCAATTATTCATAACTATGTCCTTGGCCATTTGGGATGAGGAATTGTGTATCACCACCAATGCATTTGTAAAGGATTTGTTGCTGTTGCATTCAGTTGACAGTTTTTGGATAGTAACTACTTTGTCCACACCTAACAATGGTGTGTACTTTGTAACCCAATTTTTTATGATCTCTTCTCATATTTATATTAAAAAGTCATAGGGGTAATTTCTATCTAGAAACATCGTATAAACTTTGTCAACCTGTATGGGGAAAACATTAAAGTCTGAACTCATTCTTGCAATTCTAACCTACTGCAACTTAAAAATATTTTTCTTAAATAATTTTAGGTGACAACTAGAAAAATCCAAATAACTATTCAAAAAGTAGGTTTCCTATATATCTTTGAAACAAATTCATTCATTTCTATTGTCTTATTTATTTATTTATTTTATTTTACATTTGTTGACCGGAAAAGTCCAACTGGGTATATGCCCATTTTCAGCTGAGGCCCGGGGAGAAAAGCTCCATATATTCAGACATATAAATGGTTATGTGTAGATAATCAACATTAACATTAAAATGTCAGTAAGGAAAAGTTAGAAATTAACCAATTTGGTTGTTGTAAAACACAAAATCATCAAAAATGTGGTTAAAATCCTTCTGCAGGATAAAAATGTCATCCAGGTAATGTAAAAACAGATGCCAGTTGTGTAGGTAGCCATTTAAATCTGTGGCTTGTTCATATATGACTCTACCAGATGTCATGATTGAACTTAAACAGTTTACAAAGAAATTACATTTTCAATTAAACACACATTTAAATGAAAATAGTGAACTGAATATTAAACCATGTAATGATAATTTTAAGAAGAAAAATATATACAATCCCTGTCCCTTTAAATCCCTTGTCGCTTGTTCATCTCTAGCACATATAACAAGAAGGCTGGGGTTTTCATTTAGATGCTTTAATACATAGAAACACATCAGGATCGATAGCAGCATCATAAAATACGAACAAGCTAGTTAATGGACAGACCTTACATACATACATGCTTACATCTCAACGGCTTACTACAAAATGGAGTCAGGTTCACATGTGTTCAATATTTATACACTTGTGGAAGCCCTTGGATAGCTTCTTAAAGGTATATACACACACATTCATCTATATCCTCCATATTAAAAAGATTGCCCTTTATACAAAACAATATCAGAGCCAGAGATGCATTAGTATATACACTAGAAACAAAACACAATGTGCATGTCCAAGTTGATTCGTATCTGATATAGGGTTTAGAGATTCAACCATATCTCGTAACATAACAATCTGGACCAAGTTTAGCAACAAGGACAGTCTGCAGTGCACAACTGGTATCAGGAACTTCTGGATTTGTCATAGGAAAGGGAATGTCCTCTGGGATTTCCTCTGGAATTGGAACACCAGATAACTCACTCTGAGATAAAGAGTCTTTCTCACAGTCTATCTGCTGTGGTATAGGCAAAGACACCAGTCTTACATACTTCTTGATTCAACCTAAAATGCATCCTTCTGATTCCACAATGTATAATCTTGGCTCTGGACCAATATTCTTCATGACACCAATCCAATTATAACCTCTGGACATTTGTATCCTTACCTCTTCTCCTTCTTGTAATGGATTGAGTGGTTTGCTGGTCTTATCATAGTAGGACCTCTGGGTTAGGTGTTTCTTCAACAGATTGGCTTTTACTGATCTGTTATTCTTGACACATGTAACCAACAACTGACTACTGATCGGTAATGTGGTTCTGGTTTGTCTCGACAGAAGTCTCTGAGGAGATGAATCAATATGTTTAGCATGAGGAATATTTCTGAGATTCAAGATATTCAGGAAAACATCACTATTATCTTATTTTGACTTCTTAAGTAACTGTTTTGCACTTTGAACTGCACATTCTGCCAAGCCATTTGATTGCAGGTACTCTGGACTACTTGTGACATGAATAAAGTTCCATCCTTCAGCAAATCTTTTGAACTGTTGACTTGAAAACTGCATGCCATTGTCAGAAATAACTTTGTGTGGACTACCATGGACAGCAAAATGACGTTTCCTCTCTGTAATGACAGTACTGGAAGTTTGTTTAGGAAGTAGGTCAATCTCGATCCAACTGGAGTAAGATTGTACTACTACTAAATAATGTTGACTATTCCACTCAAAAGTATCTGTAGCTACTGTCGACAAAGGTAGTTCTGGAATTTGATTAAGCTGAAGTGGTTCCTTCAGTTGACATGGATTTGTACTATTGCACACTGAACAAGATAAAATTGCTATATTAATGTCATAGAAGGCCAAAATACTAGGTCTCTCATCCTTTCTTTAGTAGATTCAACTCCTGGGTGACCACAATGCAAATTAGCAATGTACTCTTGTTGCAAGGACTTTGGAACAATTACTTTTGAAGCTTTCATAATGATACCCTTGTCAGCCAAAATCTCATCTCTGTATGGAAAATAAGGTTGCACTTGTTGAGGTAAACTAGATTGCTTTGATGGCCATCCTTGATTGATAAAGTGGGTGAGCCTTTGTAAACTGGATCTGTGGTTGTGTGATATCTCAACTCATCAAGAAGTGTGGAAGAAACATATCTCACTTCCATGACTTCATATCATTTGGTGGTATTTCTGGGTGATCTGGACAATGTATCAGCAAGATAAAGAAGTTTTCCTTTCTTGTAGATAAGATTGAAATTGTACTTTTGCAATCTTAGCATGATACGTTACAGTCTTGCTGGATCTGAATGCATAGGCTTTTTCAAGATAGTGACTAATGGTTGGTGGTCTGTTTCGATCTGGATAGGTCTATCATACACATAATCCTAGAACTTCAAACATGCAAACATAATTGCCAAAAGCTCTTTATCTGGGCATACTGCATCTCAGATTGGGTAAGAGTTCTTTATGTGAAGGCAACTGGTTGATCCTCATGTAGAATGACTGCACCTAAACCAAATTTCGAAGCATCACAGGAAAGTGTTATTGGCTAGCAAACATCATAATATCTGAGTGTTGGTGGACTAGCAATTCTCTGTTTCAGGACTTCAAATGCTCATTGGTATTGTTCTAACCAAGACCAGGATACATCTTTACATGTCAGCTCTCTGAGCAGTGCTGATAGCTGGTTCAAATTTGGAAAGAACTTGCCTAAGTAGCTGAACATCCCAAGAAAACATTGTAGGGGCTGAAAGATGCATGGTGCTGATATCTTGATAATGGCTGTTTGCTTTGAAGGGTCTAGTCATAGGCCTGTACTTGTAAATAAATGACCAACATAAGCAACTTCTTGTACATTGAATTTGCATTTCTATGCATTCAGCTTCAGATTTACATGACATGCCCTTTCTAGAACTTTTCTGATGTTTCTGTCATGTTCTGCTTCATCACAACCTCCTACCAGTATGTCTACTAAAACAGCACAAAGATACCCTGACACATTTGCTCTATTGCTCATTGAAAGACTTCACTTGCAGAATTTATCCCAAATGGCATTCTCAAAAATCTTTACCTGTCAAATTGAGTACTGAACGTAGTGAGCAATGACATTTTTTCATCAAGCTGAATTTGCCAAAATGAACTCTTTGCAACTTTTTCATGCTTTATTCAAATCTCATGGGTCAATACATATTCTGATGTCATCTGAACTTTTCTTATGAGCTACCACCATGGAAGATACACATTCAGTTGGAGTTTCAACTGGACAAATCACACCTTGTCATGCCATTTTATCTTACTTGGCTTTGACTCTGCCCTGCATGGCTATTGGAACCTTTTGTGCTGGCCTGATAACTGGACTGATCTCTGGATCTAACTTCATGCAGTACACAACTGGAAGTTTCCCTAGTTTGTCTTCAAAAAGATCAGCATAGGTAAAAAAAATATACTGGGCAAACTTAGAGTAGTGGTCTTTTAAGCTAACATGATGGTCTTCCTTGTTAAATGAAACAGTCCCATTTTCAAAGTGTCTCTGAGCCCTAATAATGACTGGACATGCCTCTTGACCACATAAAATAACAAGTTGTAACATCTTCCAGCAGAATAACATGAAAGCACTACTGAGTCTTCGGACTGAATTTCTTCACCTCCATAAGCCACAAGCTTTGCAAAAATTGCCAAATCAAGCCTTTCACCTTCACACACTCTAGGAAATGTTTCTGCTGACATAACATTGCACTTGGAACCTGTATCAACTATGAGCTCTATGGGTTTGCCATTTTCCAAACAGTACAAAATACTTCCATTCTTTGCTCTTAAATCTACTGCATTGACTTGTTTCTGACACACCATTAACATAAAGAGTAGGCTTGCCACTGTTTAACTGATGAACTTATTTCTTAAAATGTTCCCTTTTAATAAAAGAATGTGGGACTTTTGATTTACAAAACCTTTTGGAATTATTCCATTTATTGCATTTGTGGCATTGCTGCCGAAAAGCTAAACACTTTTTCCCATTTAGATTCATGATTACCACCACAATTACAACAGCTGGCAATGAAACTGGGTTGGAGCCCATGCTTTGAGTTTGCTGACTCACTCTTATGCTTCACTGAGGCTGTGCAAAGTCTGGAATTTGCAGAAAAGTTCTGAGGTTTACCAGCGAGTGCAGCAGGGTTTACAGCTGTCATGTGCTTGGGCTGTTTCTCTTAGTAACTTGCTGCATACTATCAACATGAGCTCGGTCACTGTGCCTTCAGGAGCTGCTCTCATTTGTAAGCATATTTGTGTGCTTTTCTGTGAGCTCGTATATCTGACAAATCTCAATGGCCTTATTCAAAGTTAAATCACAGTCACGAAGAAAAATTTTTCTCCCAGCGTCATCTTTTATACCACACACAAGTCTGTCCTTTATCAACTCATCCCTTAAATCACCAAATCTGCACATTTTAACTTTGTTTCTCAGGTCTGTTATATATGCTGCAAAAGTTTCACCAGGCTTTTGATTCCTTGTATAAAATAAGTGCCTTTCCATTGGAGCATTTGTCTGGGGGTTACACATTTCTCTAAATTTATGTTTTAAGCATTCAGGGTTCTCCCTTGACTCATCCTGTACAACAATATGATGTTTTTCTCCCTTTCCTGTATAGACAGCAGGTGCATACACAAATGATCGTTCCCTTTCTATAGCTTCTGACCCAGAAAACTTAAGTAGAATAAATGCCTTTGTTCGGTCATATTTATCAGAAAATGCAGCCTGTATGAAAATGTCATACTCTTGCTAAAATACTCTCCAGTTCTCAGCAATATTACTGTCAAACACAAGTGCACTAGGTTTTTGGAATCTATCTGCCATACCCACAAAGTATACATAAACACACTGAAAATATGGCCCTTGTAATTATGTACGAACAAACTGTTCTGTGAGCTTGCAATAACATTCAAATGCACAATACACTCTTCAAAATACTTTACTTAGTGAAATATGCTCTGTAATGGCTGTACTTTGTGAAATATGCCTTGTAATGGTGTACTTTGTGAAAAAGCTTTACTGTAACACTGTACAAACATGCGAGCACTTAATACACCTGATAACTCGGTTATCTTTGCTTAATATGAAATGCATGTGCTTAGTGACCATGCGGTCGTTTCCCCTTATTTTATCCATTGTATGCAATTCAGATTTTATTTCAAACATTTTCCATAGGAATTCAAATAGCTATATCAATATTATATTATGCGAAAATTATTTAGAATGTTGTGTAATGATCCACTTCTGCATTTTCCTCCAGCTCCTAGCAAGTGCCTTAAGTGGTTTTACCCAGGCCGTTTTTAACTTCACACCCCTTGGATATGCCGGTTCTGATTCCTTACTATTTAGACATGCCATTTCTTATACCATGTCCTTTTCGATATGCCTCTTCTGACATCACATCCTTTAGACATGCTACTTATGACACCATGTCACTCGTTCATCTCTAACATATATAACTAGAAGGCTGGAGGTTTCATTTAGATGCTTTAATACATAGAAACACATCAGGATGGATAGCAGCATCATAAAATGTGAACAAAGTAGTTAACAGATAGGCCTTACATATATATATGCTTACATCTCAACTGCTTACTACAAAATGGCAGTCAGGCTCGCATGTGCTTAGTATTTATACACTTGTGCAACCCTTGTATGGCTTCTTAAAGGTATATACACACACATTGATCTACACCTTTTGCTTGATATTTTTGAAAAAGTTTGAGAGAAGGACCTTTTTTACCCCCCCAACAAAGCATTTGCACTCAAGTTACAACCTTATAAAGGAAGAATGGTTGTTGCTTCGTTAACTTAGAAAGATCACCTCTATTCAAATTATGAAACTTGACAAGGGTATGGGGATGACAATATTAACAAAACTGCATTAATCAGATTTCTAGTATGCTTCATGACACTGATAACTTTGAGATTACATCTATTAATGAAATTAATGTGGCTTATAAGAAAATAGATTTATTTTTGGAATACTCTCTCTTGCAAGGGTTAATTTCTATAGATATGTTCCACTTTTTAATGAAATCACTAATTCACACTACATTTGGTATCTGTAAGGTCCGCAAATACATGACACCACCTTACTGAATAATCATAGCTGCACAAAATTCCAAAACCTTCCCTTTGACTGTCCTTGTGGACTGTATCCTTAAGCAAGCTATTTGTATGCTTTCCTATTATATAACCAAACGTTCAGAATTTTGAACATGCCTTTATCGACAGTGTAATGTCGAAAAGGCCAAATTCTGAACACATGAAACAGTGATTTTTTTTCCTAGGGCGAAAAACAAAAAAAAAAAACCACAAAATAAACTGGGAGGCTTCGCCCCCCACACCCCCCTACTTAAATAAACCAATTCCGAGATCGCACCACAGTGGAGGAAACAGCAAAGCTCCAAAAACTGCACTGTTCTGTGTCTTCGGGATTTGGCCTTTTCAACATTATGCTGTTGATAACCCAATGTTCGAAATTCTAAACATTTGCATCTGTTTTTATGTTTACTGCACAACATTTTTGTCCTGTGGAAGGATTTTAAACACATTTGTTATGATCGTGTGGCTTATATCAACCAAATTGATTCATTTCTAACTTTTACTTTCAAATATTCTAACATTAGTGTTGATTGTCTAGACATAACTATTTATAAGAATATTGAAAATAATGATTTTCTTTCAAAGATATATAGGAAACCTACTTTTTCGAATAGTTATTTGGATTTTTTTTTGTCACCCAAAATTCTCTAAAAAAAATAGTTTTATGGGACAGCCGGTTAGAATTGCAAGAATGTGTTCAGACTTTAATGTTTTCCTCTTAGAGGTTGACAAAGTTTTTAAGATATTTCAAGATATAAATTACCTGTATGCCTTTTTAATACAAGTGGAAGTAGAGATAATAAAAATTGGGGTACAAAATACACACCATTTTAGAAAAGGATTGTATACACCTGGATGAAATCCATTGTAACATTCCCTTAGCACATTGAAATTGCACTTCCAAAGGTGTGATATATAGCACTTCTGTAGGAAGTTTGAAATATTATATTTGGAAAACTGAATGACACTTTAGAAGGAGAATCTATGTAAATTTATATGCTATTACCAAGAACAATTCAAACAATGCTTTCTTCAAAAACACACAGGAGTACAATATTTGGAAATTTAAGTTTGGAATACTGAAAGTGGTTCTTTACATTGATTGGGGTGGTTCTTGGGAAATAATAATTGAATGTAGTGAACTAGTTTGGCAGCTAAGACTCAATGTATCTAATAACTTGGGTTTAAATGACCATGTATCCATTGTTCAATACTCAAATATACAGATGTAAGATTGTAGTGTTGTTTGAGAAGTTTTTCTTTGTTTTTATTGACTATTTTTTAGTATACATTATCATTTTTATATTTATTCAATATAATTTATTATTTCTGTTTATTTACATTGTTTTCAGGCCATTATATATTAAAATGTGTTCTTTTAGGGTTCATACTGAAAGTATAGATTTTTTATTGATGTATTCATGACATGCGGTATTTAAAGTTTTTTCTATGTAAACTGTTTTAGATGTACTTGACATGGTTCTGATAAAGTCCCATAGATTACTAGGGAAGAAAGTGCTTAACCATTTTTTTAATTTAATAAAGTTTATAAGTTTTACTATTTTACATCTCGTAACAGATTTTTGGACTTTTTCATTAGGAAACCCGCTATAGTTCAAACACTACGTGAGCCAGTTTACTTATTTGAGTTTTCTTTTGTGGCTGCATGTTCACATGTGAAGTGATTTTTTTTGGTCTTGGTATTATTTTTATTGTTGCAGTGTTTTTGATGGTATGAACTTCTTTTCTCCTTCTGAGATTAGTTATATGGAAAACACCCTCAACAATTCACACAATATGGAATGTAACCAAGAATAATTTTCTTTTCAAGGTGATATCGCCTAATTTATTGGGTTACTAAGCCAACAAATGTCTACTTTGCACTCTACTATTGAGAAATTAAATTTTCTGCCTCCTGTACATGCTTCTCAGGTGGAACCTTCCATTTCTGGTGAATTCCATTGTTTAAATATGGGTGCTGATAACAATGCTCAGTTTGTCACTAATACAACTGATTCTGCACCTCTTGATGGCGAGAGATACACACGCCCTCCACATCCAATGGATTTCAAAAGAAATCACTTTAACAACTGCTGAGCTGAAGGCCTATAATGGAATGCTCAGCTCAATGCTGATATACCTGGAAAAGAAACTAAATAAGGTGTGTAGCCTTCAAACAGGCAATCTTTATTTGTCTGTGTTTTTAAAAACTAAAAGAATCCCAAAAGGACTACAGATATACAAGTTTAGAAATGGACTTTCACAAGACAGCAAGAAATACAATGAACTTATTGCTATGTTTGGCTGACATGGTCTAGAGTTGGTACATGTTCTTATTAGTTTGAACAATAGTTAGATCAACAGTTTGTTTAATGCGTTAAACACACTGAACAGTTGTATTAAAAGTGATTTACTCTTTGAACACGATATTTACAAATGTGATACAATTTTTCACAGAGTAGAACACCAGGATATTTAAATCTCAAGAAATAACAGAAATAGTTTAGACAGAGATTATACTGATTATGTACAAAGTAAAGTTTACATGTTACCCAAATTCACTTATTCTAAACACCAACCTGAAAATCATTATTATACTTATCAAGGGCAGCAAGACGTTGGAGGTGTTGCTCACCAACCAAACAATGGACCACCGATTGAACTTGGACCATTTTTTGGTTAATCCAGGTGATGTATTTGACATCAAACTTTCTCCACTAAAAAGACTGGAAATAAATGTAAATAACCCTGCTAGTACTAACCCCAACAACAACAAGGGACCTTTTTAATACCACACACCACCCACACCTGGACAATGAAACATACCAAGAGGCATGGGAAGAAGGATAAACAATTGGTAGTGAATACCCCTCCAAAACTTACTTGGGGACTTCAACAAACAAATCATTGTGACATATGATGATATTGTTTCAACTTGTCAAGGTTTTAATATTTAGAATTATACAAACTTTAGAGTGTCAGCTAACCATTTTAGTTTATTCAACAAATGGCTTAAATTTGTGCCTTGTTCATATATGAATCTACCAGACACCTGCAGCATCTGGAAATACCCCAAAAGTACCTCAGCAAGAGGATCAAAGGGCTCAAACAGATGCCATGTGCTGCTCAGTTAAAGAAACTCCAGCTCTACTCAGTGGCATACCGCATGCTCAGAGGAAATTACATTTTCAATTAAATATATTTAAATGAAAATGGTGAACTGAATATTAAACCATTTCATGATAGTTGTAAGAAGAAAAGTACAGATAATCCATCTTAAACCCCTTGCTTGACATTTTTTTGAAAAAGCTTGTGACAAGGACCTTTATACCCCCCCAACAAAATTAGTTACACTTAGGTTATAACCTTACAAGGGAAGAATGGTTGTTGCTTAGTCAATTTAGAAAGGACACCTTTATTAGGATTATGAAACCTGCAAGTGTATGGGGATGGTATTGTTAACAAAACTGTCTACATTAATCAGAATTCTACTTTACTTCATGACACTGATAATGTACAAGATTACAGGTGAAATTCAGTAAATCTTACACAAAGTGATTTACCATGTAAGCATAGTGGCATGGTCCCAACATGGAAACCGGCAGCCATGCGATCTAGTAAATAGAGCAGAGGAGCGTGCACGAGCGTACAGACATGGAAGTGTCCGCGGAATGCAAATCATTTCATAAGGAGGTGGATTTCATGTAAATGAGGGTGCTGGAGTGATCCAGCAAGCAGATAGGTAGTTGTGCAGACCCAGTGTAGGTGTCCGAAGTGTACACAGAAAATGACTGTGTACAAGAAAGCAAAAATAGAACAGTGGCTGTAAAAGTCCATTTAGAAGGTCAGGGATTGCGTATTAAGGACAGATATGTGCAAAAATATGCTTTGTATGTGCAAAAAATAATGCAAAATAATAAAAAATAACTTTTTTAATAGCCATATCATGTTTGCGCACTATGCAGTGGTGCACAAACATGCCTTTATGCAAAAACAAATATTAAAAATTGTAAAATCCAAAAACAACACATATGTGAGAATAATGCATCATAGGGCCCTGCAAGCAGTATGTACAATGGTAGATTTCAGTTGTTGCTAAGGGGGCAGGCCCTGGAATACTGAAGTATCCAGGTTGTGTGCATGGATCAGTATAAGGATGAGCTGGGGTTACTGAAGAGCAAAAATGGGCTACTGTGTCCACAGATAAAACTGGTATAGCCTCTGAACCATGTTGGTATCCACAGAAGAGGTAGCTGACATCAAAAGTGTGTGTGTCACATTATGTTTAAGCAGACTGGAGTTCAGCAGCACCTGTTTGTGCGCGGAGCAGCTCAGCTAAGCAGGGGTAAGTGTATCTAGTGCTACTAATTTATGTTCAGCTGCGGGGTGTGTGTTTTAGTTGCTTTAAGCTATGCTGAGCATGTCTGTGCATGGGGGTGTACCCAGACTGCTGAGAAGTGTTTACACCAGCATCACAGGTTTGCACACAGTGCAGCAGTACTTAGAAAGGAAGGTATTTAAAAAAAAAAAAGATGATAGCCTTTGAAAGCCAATCATGTACAAAGTACTGTTAAGCCCTGTTCCACAGATACTGGGCCATTCAAACCCCTCAATGACATACCTGACAGGTGGAATGTATCATAGTTAGCCAATCACACAGGCTGCATCTGTAGCACACCACTATAAAGTATGCATACACCCTACAATCTGATTTTCCCACATACTATGCACCATTGAAGTACATACGTGGGAACTTTAACTGACAGAATTCTTAGGGTTGCCTCCTTTTGTTATGGCTAAAACTGGAGTAAAGCCACATGCCTTGCATCATCAGTAACCCCACCCACCCCACCGCCTCTCCCGCTCATATTCCACCCATTTTGTGATGTCATGATTACGTCACCTGGTGGGGAATGCCCTCTTTTTCTGTTCCTGCTGCCTGTTTTCAGCTGATTTTCTGAAAAAAGCATAGTAAATCAGCTGATTTACAAACTCCAATAGTCTGTTTCCTTTTTTTGAAACAGAATACCGGAGTTTGTACAGGGTTTTCCGCACTACTGGAAAATCAGTTTGATTTCCGGATAGTCCAGAAAAAAAAAAACAGAGGAGTGGCAACCCTAAGAATGCTAGGGGCTGCTGCTTCTCTGCTACATCTGTATGTGTTGGAGGGTGAGGGCAGTGCTGATGGTGCTGCTGACAATAGGCCTAGACTGAGAAGGAGAAGAATGTTCAGGCCCAGAGTAACTTTCCATGGGGCAACATGAGCTGGAGACTGTAGAGAGTTACAGGGTGGGCAGGGACATACTACAAGAACTCATCGAGCTTAGCCGCCCACAACTCAGACCCAGAGCCAACAGAGGGGAACCCATCCCAGTGGAAACAAAGTTATGTGTAGCCTTTAGAATATTAGCTGCAGGTACTTTTCAAAGACTAACTGAGAACATAATGGTGGTCTCACAGGCATCTGCATCCAGGGTAATCCATCAGTTCCTGGATCACATGCAAACACATTCTAGTGAGCACATTAATTTATCCTGCACCCCTGAGGAGAGGGCTAGCAGTATGCATCTCTTCCACCATGTCGCACACTACCCAGAGGTACTGAGTGCCATAGACTGCACTCATGTACACATCAAAGCACCACCTGCTGAGGAGGGTAGAGTTTATGTCAACTGCAATGGGTATCACTCCATCAACTGCCAGGTTGTGTGCAATGCCCAGGACATTATCATGAGTGTTTGTGCTAGAAGCCCCTGGCAGCTATCATGACTCCCATATCTGGCACTCATCACAGCTGTACCAGACGTTTGTCAGGGGGACATACCATATGGCCATCTACTGAGGGATGCTAGCTATGCAACTGGAACCATGGATGATGACACCCATCAAAAATGCACACACACCTACCGAAGAATGTCATAATGAGGGACATGGACAAACTAGGAACACCATGGAGCATATGTTTGGGCTGCTCAAGTCACAGTTCCAGTGCCTTGATATAGCATGTGGAACCCTGCAGTACTCTCCAGCAACATGTGCACAGATGTTCACAGTATGTGCTATGCTACATAATATGATTCTGTGGAAAGAGCTGCTGCAGGACCATCACAGGGAAGGTACACACAGCCCCTACAGATCTAGGTCCCCACAGCCACAGGCACAGGGGGACTCAGAGGATGAACCCCCTGAGCCTGTCCCTGTCGGCAGACATAGGGATGACCAGTATGCCCTGGCCTTGACAAAGAGGCAACACATAGCATATGCACAGACAACCTATGGTCCTAGGGACTGACACCTTGCTCTGACTCACATACATAGTAAAAAGGATGCCTGTCACACCACATAACTTCTACCTTACCACGTATTGTCTGTGGACTGTATACATCAGATAGAGTCAGCCCTGAAACACAGGTCTCTCAACTGCTGTATCCACAAGGTAAGTCACTCTCCTTAATTACAAATGTATGGGGTACTAGACTATGGTAGCATATGCATGAACCTGCTGCATGTATGTAAGGGAATAGAGTGGGTTGCTGGGCTACTTGCAGAAAACTAACAGCTACTTGGGATAACAGGTACTTTTTCCAGTACCGGGTGCCCCATAATATGCATGAGGTCACAGGGCTAGAAAACCTACTGCAGTATGCAAGGGGAATGGGGTCATAAGACAGACACAACACTGTCAATGCCAGAGTCCACTACCCCCCAACACACCAGTGATCCCTACAACTGTAGTAACAGTATATATTTGCAAGGATATATCTGCAGACCACACAATCCCAGGTTTGTCACAAAAAACCTGCCCAAATGTCCTATTTTACACAAAACGCAGGAGTCATAGCAGGACTCACATAGTGCATGTCTGTCTGTCTGCTGTTGATAGTGTGTGGAATTAAACCTCAACTTCTGGTGGCTCACTGGGCTAAGGGTACATTAGCATAGTTAAAGGTGTTGATGGTTCAAAGCTGGCTGCTCCTACAACTTTTGCATGTGAGGTACTGCTATGGTAGGAGTCCTGCAGACTGTCACTATGTCACAATCTGCACAATCTGTTCATGCCAGAAAGCTGGGCAAAGGCAAAGACAATGGGTGGCAGAGGGCCAAACAAACAGACATTATAAATAGAGTAACCTAGTAAGTGATTATTATAACAACAGGTTGCAACAGGTCAGATTAGCAGCAGGATGTAAAGACCATCACTTAACTGTGTAATTATTTTTCTGTGGGCTCCATGTATTAGTATATTATCAGGAAATCACAACTGTATGAGGAACAGAGCAGACATCTGGAGCAGAACTCTGGACACCCTGCAGAAACATGTACAGTAAGAAGTATGTGGACTGTCACCCTGTGTTCACTGTTACAGCAAGTACCCAAGTGACAGCATACCCACAACCACTTACCATGGATCTACATCTGATTGTTGAAAACTCACTTCCTCGACAACCAGAAGACCAAACCCATTTAAGCGAAAGTGCACTAAATCAAAAGTGCACTTTTGCGAAAGCCAGTTCTCCGAAGTGCATTACAGTGGGGATAAGGAAATATATGTTTTTCCCCACTGTAGTGCGATCTTGGAGTTAGTATATTTAAGTTGGGGGCGTACTGTTTAAAGCAGTTTTGTCTTGTTTTTTTTTCTGGTTCAGAGAACAGGCTTTTGCAAAAGTGCACTTTCTATCTAGTACACTTTTGCTTTAATTGGTTTTGATGTTGCTTGATTGAGAATGTGAGATTCCGATTAAGCAACATAGACCCATATATATATATATATATATATATATATATATATATATATATATATATTTACACACACACACACACACACACACACACACACACACACACACACACATACATACATACATATACATATATATGTGTATGGGGATGTACAAATGTCCACACATACATGCAGGATGCTGGGGTTATCTGCACCTACACCCACAGCAGTTATGTGATGGTAACAAACCAAGGCTGCATAAAGACAGAACCACCCACAAAGAAACCTCTGTCTGTGGAATGTCACCCTGTAGACAGACAATGGTGAGCAGGTGGTGTAATGTGCAATGGCGTCAATGTAGGACTTGGACAGGCCATATTGTCAATGGCCAATTGTCCACCTAGCAAACTGCAACTGGGCAGACATGGTGGAACTGGTACCTGCACACACATAGCAGTGGTATTAACCCATGCCCCGCTGCTAAGACACTAGGTGCACTAACAGCATAAATCAGATTTACTCTGCAAGCCACACATGCCATGTAATACAAAGCCACTTTGTATAATCCACAAGTACTTTGGCTGCAGGCATGTGTTAAACAGATTTAACCAGTGGTGCATGCAATACATACTGCAAGCTAGAGTGTGTAATAGTAGGTACGTAGGGGTTCTAATCTCACTTCAGCCACAGTGTGTGTGTGTGTGTGTGTGTGTGTGTGTGTGCGTGTGTGTGTGTGTGTGTGTGTGTGTGTGTGTGTGTGTGTGTGTGTGTGTGTGTGTGTATGGATATTTCCATAACAGGAGTACAGACATGGCCATCTGCCATATTTCTTTGCCATGGTGAATTATTTTATGGCCCTTTGAGTAGTGTACTCCTGCACATGTCCTACCTGTCAACACTTGCTGATGCCACCCACATTAACAGCACTGGCTGACATTCTAATCACAAATAAATTCCATTGCACATGTGATAAGTATATAGCGCTCTAGTATATACTCCTAGATAGGTAGAGGTTCTAATATTGCAACAGGCAAGTGTGTGTATAATATATCTTCCTGCAGCAGTGTGCGTGTCTACCCTGTCTCTGTGCAATGGTCATAGATTTTAAGGCCCTATGCCTACCTGTCAGCCTCCCCATTGTCCTCCTTTACATGGCCTTCTAATGTCCTCCACCTTAACAGCCCTCGCTGAAAAGCTTGACACAGATAAACTCCATGGCTCATGCAATATGTCCATAGTGCTCTAGCATATACTACCTAGAGAGGTAGGGGTTCTAATTTCACAACAGCGAACTGTGTGTGTGTGTGTGTGTGTGTGTGTGTGTGTGTGTGTGTGTGTGTGTGTGTGTGTGGAAATATATACCCATACAGCGGTGTGTTTGTCTCACCTATCTCTGTGTAATGGTTATGCATTTTATGGCCCTGTTCCTACCAGTCGACCTTCCCTTTGGCCTCCTTTACAAGGCCTGCTGATGTAATTCACTTTAATAGCACTGGCTGACACTCTCAAAATAGATAAACTGTGTGCTGCATGCGATAAGCACGTAGTCCTATAGTGTATACAAATAGATAGGTAGGGGTTCTACTCTCTGTAAGGGCAACTCTGTGAGTGTGTGTGTAAATATATCCTCTTGCAGCAGTTAGTCTGTCTCCCCTATCTGTATGCAATGGTTATACATATTCAGGACCTGTTGACACCCCATTGGTCTCCTTTACAGGCCCAGCTGATGTCATCCACTGTAACAGCACTGGCAGGCACTCCAACACATAACCTCTGTGGCATATGTGACTAGTACAGAGTGTTATAGTATCTACAACTAGACAGGTAGGGTTCTCATCTCGAAAAGACCATCTCTGTGAGTGTGTGTGTGTGTGTGTGTGTGTGTGTGTGTGTGTGTGTGTGTGTGTGTGTGTGTGTGAGTGTGTGTGTGAGTGTGTGTGAGTGTGTGCGTGTGTGCGTGTGTGCGTGTGTGCGTGTGTGTGTGTGTGTGTGTGTGTGTGTGTGTGTGTGTGTGTGTGTGTGTGTGCGTGTGTGTGTGTGAATATACCCCTTGCAGCAGTATTCCTGTCTTGCCTATGTGGGTGCATTGGTGATGAATTTTCAGGCCCTGTTAACCCTCCTATTAGCATCCTTTACAGACCCTGCTGATGTCATCCCCTTAATCATCACTGGCAGACACTATCAAAACACATAAGCTCTATGGCACATGTGATTAGTATGTAGTATTACTGTATATAATACTAGATAGGTAGGAATTCTAATCACAAAAAGGCCAAGTCTGTGTGTGTATGTAAATATTCCCCCTTACAGCAGTGTGTCAGTCTTGCCTATGTGTGTGCAGTGGTTAAACATTTTAAGGCCCTGTGAGTACCTGCTGCCCCTAAATATCCCACATCTATTTAGGCATAAATGCTATCTGCCACCACCTACATTTATATGTGCACAACACTCAGGTGACACATCTCAAGGGTGGTATGCCTTGTCAAGGGGTATGCATGAAGGCTTATGCTCTCCACACCATTGCCCCTGATACACTGCTCTACACAGCCACACTTAGGTAACCATGCACATATAAAGCCTTACCTTGCTGATGTCATATTTCTGCTTTGCTACTGTACTATCCTGAGCCGGTGTATTGCCACCAAGTCTCCACAGCATAGTCACTCAGACCCCTGTAACAGAAACATACAAAGTTTTGAGAGAGAGCAAAACCACAAAGAATGAAAGAACAGTTCCAAATACTATGAAAATGACCACCACAGATACAAAAGTAGGGCAATTTAATGTTCACTTGGCATGCTGGCATAAAATGCCTTCCAAGAGTTGCCGAGTTGCTAAGTGAACATTAAATTTTCCTTCTTTTGTATCTGTCGTGGTCATTTTCATAGTAGTTGGAAAGTTCTGAGACACACCTGCCAGTCTGCAACACCTCTGCCAATCTAACATCATGCAACAAAGAAACAAATGTGTTAATGTGTACTCATGACACATGCCAGCAGACAACACCTGTCATAGCATAACAGAACCACAGTAAACAATGTCATGTAGTGTACTATAGTCACCCTGTGCATCAGACATGTATTTGCATGTTCTTGCATCAATATTATGGATGGCAGGGATGTGGCACAGGTATCATCACATGCACAGGGTGTGGTGTGGGGTGCCAGAGGCCTAGGCTGTGCCAAACAGTTGACATCATGTGTGGGGGTCAGGAAGGGGTGGTGGTCAGCTGGGCCATGGAGAGGTGCCATGTGTTTCTGTTGGTGACCTGAATGTGACACTGATATATGAGTGTGTGCATATACACCGTCAAGCCATGTGCTAGCCCTACACGTGGATATGTTAGAAAGCAGTGGACCGTGCATGGCAGACTGGACAGTTCACCATCTCTGTACACAAGCACAGGAACTGGCTCTGCCAGGAGTGGCACTGGCACCACCATGCACAGTGTCAGCTGCAGTACTAGTCACTGACAGTGACTGGTGTCTGCTGGGCCCATGTCACTCACAGAACCACTCAGGACCATGTGCCCATGGCCTGCCATATTGTTGTCTGGACAGCACCCTCCCTTCTGTAATGCTGGAGATACTGCACTACAGGAACGTGAGTTTACACGGCCAAGTGGACTCTCAGCAGATTCATGTGTCCAATGCCCTACTGCCACCACATGCTCTAGCACAGAGAATGTGCTGTCAAAGTCTGACAATGTCTCACCACACTATCTGTCCACTACATCAGTGAAGCAATGCATGGAATTAGCAATGTTGTGGATGGATTCACAGATGCCAAACAATGATTCATCCATGATCCTGAGCATCCATCTGGTGTTGCATTTGGAATGTGACTGTACCTCCATGATGGACTGAAACATGCATCGAGTGACTCGTGATGTGACACCTGTGACAGGTGATGGATGGACAGCAGTACTCCTTTGAGCACCCCTCTCAATCTGCCTGTGTGGGACATTGCCAGCTCTCTGGCTATGGCTAGTGTCTACAGTCACTGGTACCATAGTTGCCACATTCTCCTGTTCAATGCCATCAAACTCTGACTGTCCAATATCTGTGGCCCCAGGGAAATGGGTATGTGTGGGCATACTGACTGTGTGCAGGGACATTTGAGGAGGAAGTGGAATGTCAACCCATGGGACAGATCCAGCCCCCAACAACCTCACCTTTGTCTCACTATGACCAACATCATCATCAGAGTCCAATGAGACACTGACATCAGGTTGTGAGCGGGGCACAGTGCAATCCCCATGGTCACCTGTGAGGAGGAAGACAACATACCTACATTAATACCTGCACTATTATGTCTGCTGATCCAAACACACGTGTACAAGTGAGGTGCCACAACTGCATTATACATACCACATCTTATTTCTGATCCCATGCACAACACACAAGCAGATTACGAAATACATAGACATGGCAGGCCCTTAATAACATGCACTGCAGCTATGTCTGATTAATGTTGCCAGTACTATACACCTGTGAGATAAGCGATATGTCAGTGTATGTGATGGACCTACATCTAAAACATAGTGCATCTGTCTTCATCATACTATTGCCCCCTGCACAACAGACTGCATAGACCTTTACAGAAATAAGTGCAAATATGTTACAGGTCATGCAAATACACTACTGTGAGTTCTGATTCAATGCACTGAAGTGTACCCCTCCAAAACTGAAAATACAAGTATTGTACTCTGGCTAAGCATAACATTTGTGTCTATGGCAAAATGGCAGCCCTTAACATTCTTAGAGTATATGTGAGCCATACCTGAACAGTTTCACACTCACCGACTACAAGATGTTGGACTCTGTCCACACCAGATGTGCCTATGGAAATGTGAGGGAAATGTATTGTCAGCAAACACAAATGTGGCATGTTACAGGATAATATGTGTGTATATCAATATGTACAGCAGGAACTCTGATACTGCCTACATTGCTGACATTTTGAGTATGTGTGCACAAGTATGCAATAGAAATAAACCCCCCAACCCCAACATGTAGACTGACCTGACATCCATGTACTGGCATGCAGAGGCTGCCACAGTGACTGCTACAGTATTACAATGATGAACACAGGAGGCTTACCTGGACAATCTTTTGCTGTGGAAGCTGTGCCACCCACCTCCACAATGTATGGGGTGATGGATGCTTGGGAGCTAGTGGCTGATCCCAGGTTTGCTAGAACTCCTCTGTGGTCAAGAGTAGCTGTTCTGCTGCAGACCGTCCACTGGTGGCAGTATGGTCCCTGGCCACAGCAGTGGCCATTTGCCATGCAGCATTTATCATATCAGCAACCTGATGTTGGACCTGCTCATAGCTTCTTTCCTGTAGCCCTACTTGATTTACTGATGTGATGAGGTCAGCCCACAGTGCAGCACATTGCTCCTGATTGTGGTAACTCCTGGAAAGCAGGATGTTGTGATGCAGTCTGAGGCCATCCAGGATAACGTCGTTTTCTGCAACAGTGAAAGGTGGGTGCTTCCATCTGTACATGGTTTCTGAAAGACAAGAGGGGAACATGTCACAGGACCATGCACATTGCTCTCCTCTATGTACACACCCTACACATCCAAATTGGCTAGCACTATCCTCTGTTAACTAGCACATGATACCTTGTCATCTATCAACACAGTATGCAGGCAGCTATCAGAAACATAGTGGCAATACATCTTGCGTTTTCTGCTCATCTTGCTTTTTCCTGCTACTTGCCATTTGTTCTCTAAAGTCTTCAACTGCACCTTTTCTGTTGCATTAATTACTGCTTGTTTATAGCCTGTCTAAATTGTAAGTGTTATTGTAAGCCTCTTACTTTTGATTTAAGCACTTGGGCTTTAGGTCCACCCCTTAGGTCTCCCTGGCCTTTCTCCGCCAGATTCTGATAAATATGTATGGACAATGTCCTACAGTTTCTCCTGCCAGTCTGGTTGATATGGGCACCCTGATGCAGTTTAGCAACTGCCTCATGTACATGGACAAGCATCTGCTACCACCACCTAGGCACACAATTTGTGAGAGAAGCAAGTACATTAGGAACCTAGAGTCCATGCTCTCTCCCTCTCAAGCCAGTATATCTGGCACCAAAAAGGTTGTCAACACAATCACTACACCTCATACACCACCCACACCTACACAACACACATCCATATATGTGGAAGTCCTCAGCATAAACATACCCAAACAAAGGAGACCTCTGAGGCAAAAACACACTCAATGTCCACAGCCCTCCACACCACATACCATGCATAGTCCACACACCTGTGTCTCACAGACACTAAGGCTTCACCATAAACCCAACATGTTAGTCATAGGAGACTCCATTGTGAGATACACATATGTGCCTCTCACCAGGCTGGATAAGGAGAAAGTCACAGTTATTTGTCTGTCAGGTGCCAGAAAATGCCATATCACATATGCACTGATGTCTCTCAACAACAGGTACTGTTATGACTCTGCCATAGTCCATGTTGATGTGAATAACTTGAGATGTACCTCCCTGGACTATATGAAGAGAAACATGTTTGAGTTCCCTGCTTATGTGTCCTAAGCAGGTATGTCCCTAGCCTTAAGAAGCATTCTGTTGTCACCCAGTATGATGCCTCAGTACAAACATGAAATGATTGACTTTAACAATTGGCTTAGTTTCTGGTGCTATTCCAGGGAGATCCAGTACCTGAGCCTGGGAAGATATGATCGACGCACCATGATCCTTTGCCAGAGATGGCCTGCATCTGTCTCACCTGGGCTTCAGGCTTCTGGCAAATGTTCATGCATCTCCCATAATGCCTTTTTTAGGAAAACAGATGAGGTTAAAACTACCAACATAAAAATATCAACAAAAGACATGTTAAAGGTCATGCTGCTAAACTCTAGGTGTCTAAACATGAAACTGCACTCATTGCAAGCAGTCTTAACCCTGGAAAATGCTGACATCTATGCAGTCACAGAAACCTTGTTCACAGCTGCGGAGACCACCTCTGCCTTACCTGGTTACCTATCCTATTATGCATTCAGACCCCAAAATGTGGGCAGTAAAGCCAAAGGAAGAGGAGTTTCAATACATATCAAAGACATACACACCTCCAGGTTGGTCAAACAGTATGTTGGACAAGAGACACTCAAGGTTCAGTTAACCATTGGCAAGACTCCTATTGAAATCATAGCTAGCTACCAGCCCCTAAATCTGAGTCAAGATGCCCATTCTGCCTATATGGACCTGTTCAACTCTATCAGAATTCAACTCTTTACCCTGATGCTGGGTGACTTTAACTACCCAAATATAGATTGGAAGAACTACTCATGCCAGAACACAAAAGCCCAGAGATTCAATGATGTTGTCAATGCAAACACCTTTGAATAGCTAGATGATACCCCCACAAGAGGTGAAAATATCTTGGACATGATAATAAACAACATGAGAAACAACTGCAGCATTCTTATAGTACCATCCTGCCTGGTAAGATCCGACCATAAAGTGGTCACTTTCAAAGTCACCATCTCCCACAATACACATCTGACTAGGGTCAGACATAAATATGCCTCCAAAGTTGATTACAGCCTCCTGAGGGATGGTATAAACAGCTTCACAGCCCATTCCCCCTCTGTAAGAACTGACAACAATACCCAAAACTACACCAAAGCACTATACAAGCATGTATTTAGAAGCATGGAATCAGGAATACCCCACAGGACTACATGATTCTCTGCAAGGATAAGTAAACCTGTCTGTTGGACATCTACAATAAATAATTGTACAACAAGAGGAAAAAAATCACTGTCCAAGACCAAGAAGGAGCAGGTGCCCAATTGGAAGCAATGTCTCCTTAGCCTGGACAAGCTAATGAGGGCACTACTGAAATCTTCCAAAGCAAACTTCGATTCCAAAATGGTGACATCTACTATAGACGATCATAAGTCCTTCTTCACGTATGTCCGCAACCTCAGAGGAAGCACCCAGATCTCTTCAGAAGTGGTGGTCAAGGACACCACATAAACAAATGCTATAGATATAGCAAACCTACTGGCTGATAGATTCATTCAGAACTTCACCCCTTTGTTCCCCCATCGGTAGATCAGAACATCTCCAGTACCAGCCCCTTCCCCTTATATGTAGGGAACAAGTCATCACTGCTCTCTAAAAGGCAAATCATACAGACTCTATGGGACCCGGTAACATCCCAGCCTACATCCTACATGAACTCAGGCAGGAACTTGCAGCACCATTAGGCACCCTATTCAACCAAAGGCTGAGTACTGGCTTTGTCCCAGGTGAGTGGAGGACAGCCACTGTCATCCCCTTGCACAAATTTGGAGTGTCCACCAATCCAGGAAATTATACACCCATCAGCCTAACTAGCCTGCTCTGCAAGGCCATGGAATGGATTATCATGGACCTCAATAATAAGGACATTGGCAGCCTCCAAACACTTGATCCCACACAGTTTGAAGGGGAGATCATTTTGTTAAATTTGGTCGACTTCTTTGAGACTATTAACAAAGCCATTGATGAGGGGAGGACAGTGCACACAACCTAGCTTGACCTGGCCAAAGCCATCGACACTATTCCCCATTCAGCCATAATAAATAAACTCTCTAAACTAGGTACCAATCCATATGTTACCAGATGGGTAGCAAACTGGCGCACTGATAGAACCTACCTAGTCAAAATAGAGGAAGTCACCTCAAGCAGTAGACACGTAACAAGCGGTGTACCCCAGGGTTCTGTCTCGGGCCTCTTTTATTTGGGATATACTTTTCTGAGGTGCAAGGCAAAACCAGTGGGCTATGGCTGACCAAGTTTGCAGATGACAGCATACTGGGTGCTGTCACTAAATCCCCTAGTGATGTGGCCATCCTCCAAAGGGTCTCATTCAGACAAATGACTGTTACTAGAAACATGGCCTCAGGTTGAATACCACAAAATGCATCATCATCCTCTTTGGGGAGAATGGCGCCTCCACAAATTATCACATTAATGACAATGTCCTAAGCACGCAATCAGTCGTGAGGGATTTGGGCACACAGGCAAGCTAACTTTTGACCACCATGTTGCTTCCTTGTATGGAAAGCCTTCTACGTGGCCCACCTCATCAGTAAGGGTATCTCATCAAGAGACAAGGAGGTCATAACATACCTGTATTCTTCCCTTATAAGGCCCATTATTGAGTACAATGCCCTTTTCGACATATACCTCGCAAAGCACATGCAGCAGCTGGAGAGACCACAGAGGTTCCTCACCAGGAGAATCCAGGGCTTCAAACATCTACCATACACAGATAGGATAAAAACCTTATCCCTCTGCTCAGTTTCATACAGACTCCTCAGACGTGACCTCTGTCTGGCATACAAGGTGATCATGGACCCCACCTTGATGTGACTGCTGCATATCCGCAAGTCATGCTCCACTCGAGTAACCCACATGTGCACCATCAACCTGGTCTATGACATCAACAGGACTTGTTGGAAAGATTTGTGTCCCAGAGATCCCCCATCTGTGGAATAGAATCTCTCTCTCCACATCAATAAGAGTATCTCTTTTCCCCTTTTCAAGCGCAATCTGGAGAACTGGATGGGAAACAGGAAATACACCCTTGGGATTCCATTCATGTCCCTGTTGGACTGGGGCATCAGGTGGTGACTTGTATAAACATGGGCTAAACTCTTGGTTAAGCTTATAAGGGCCTCAGGGCCAATAGGCTAGTAACCTCCTATGATCCTATGACCCTATGAATACCAGTTATGGCCTTGTGTGCTGTGACAGTATGTGTTGTTATGTCTCCACTTCCATCAATGCCGCCTACTGTGGTGTGTCCCCTATGGGCGGCATCCAAGTACCATGTCATACAGCCACTATCTGAGAAATAGGTGAGAGTTACTACAAGTATATCGGGACAGTCCAGCAACATCCATGTGGCGCAATGACAGACAGCACTGCAAACATGCTGTAGGGTGTCTTCCATGTAGGTGTCCGACTTCTGCAGTACACAGATGTTTGTGGATTGTGTACATGGGCCTGATATATGTGGACCCTCTGTCAGAAAAATGTGGATGTCTGGCAAACAGTTGGACACTACATAATGGTTGTTCTCAGGCTGTGGGAAATCTGGCTGTCATATGCCACAACCCGCAGAAAACAGTTATGGTTAACAGTTATATATGTTACTGTATTCATTCCCTTACTTTGTAAGGTCAATATGTACACTTACTATCACTATTGTCTAACACACAATCCAGTATCATTCATACAGGAGCTGACCGTTGTAGGAGGGACTCAGAGGCCCACAGCTGTGATGTATAACAAAGCAGGCAGAGTTGACAGGGAAACCTGTAGGTGCTAGACAACTGACTATCAGCAACATGGCATTCCAAAATATGTACTACTACTGTTGTAATCCGTATTCCCCATAACTGCATCCTCCCATCTGCATCCCATTATATGGGGACTTCTGTTACATACCTGGTAGAGTGCTGTACTCCTTTTTGTGCAGAAATCCTGAAGAATATTGCGATATCACAGTCTGTCTTTGTAAAGAAAGTCACAGAACTATCTCCATAGGCATCTTCTTGCCTTTTGTAGGTAACACTCATGAACTGGTGATTGCCTGTGCAACAATCTGCAGCTCAGACTTGCTAATTGCATCCAGAACAGCTGGGTTGCACTTTCATTAGCCAATGCTTAGCCCCTTTCATAGTCTGTGAGATGGACATTATGGAGGTGTAGAGATTACAACATCGCAGACAGTAGGTAGAAATACTGTCCACTGTTGTGATTTATGTGGTATGTCCACAGTTTTTCATGCTATGTTTGGCCATTGTAAACAGACTTTCTGATTATATGGCAGTTTTTTATTAAACAATGTGGGTTGAGGTCAGTAAGGGGGAAGACAGATGTGAGTATAATACTTTATATACATGCTGCTGCAGTAGCTGCTGGTCTATCAGCTGTGTATGTCTATAGGGGAATACTGTGACACATGTCCCTGTAGCTTGACCTTTGCCCCCACCCCCTTATGTATGGATGTTGTGTGGATCCCTTTTTCTAGGTGGTTGTAAGGTATTGTAGGTCTGTAGCAGGTAGCTGAATATACTGACGCATATTTTGCAGGGTGCAGCTGCTCCATTTTGCCCAGGAGTCATACTGGGGAGTGTGAACACATTGGAGGACAGCAAGCTGTATGTGTCAGTGAGGGAGCTCTGTTGTTACAGCATAGCCAAGGTGAGGATCCCACTAACAGCCCAGGTGAGGCATGTGCTTAAGGTATATATGTTATGTAACAGTGCCAATTGGAGAGTGGTAGGCAGCATATAGGTAGCCTATACATATTTGTGCAGTGTGTCCCTACCTACAGGCCTTTGATGTGCTAAGATTGGTAGCAGTGACTGCAGTAACAGCAAACCTATTTCAGTTAAATTTGCAGGATTTTTTTGTTGTATTCACAAGCATGTAATTGAAGTGCAACACACTGGATTTGAACCTAGGAATGTGGGTGGCAAAATTTACAGCATACTAGGAATTTAGCAGACTGAGCTACTGAGTCACTACTGCTGCAGGTGTACTTGCAAGATATATGTGCATGCGTACAGTCTGTTACACAGAATTGGCATTAGCATCTGTGTTTGGATGGGTATGACATGTAATACTGAACTGTCTGTCATGATTTTGTAACCTCAATCTGTACTGACTTGCCAGTACTTCAACACACAGAATATGTTTTGTGGCAACTGTGCCAATAGTAGGTGGCACAACTGTACACATTCTGCAGGCCTCACATCCATCCATCATTATTTATTTGGCTATGTACTGGCTTGATGTCTGCATCACAGTCATACGTTCATAGGTTTGTACTAGGCTATCGGCCCTAGGGCCTATATAAGCCTAGCCATAACAATTCTCTGGCTATTTCTTCCCACACTATTTACTTCCCTACACCCCTGTCTAGCAGGGTGGCTGACATGATCCCCGGGGTGAATTTCCTTTCTCCCATCCAATCATCAAGGTTTCTTTTGAAGTTGGCCAAAGAGGCACTCTACTTGACATGTATGGGGAGTCTATTCCAGAGTTTGGGGAGTCTCTGGGTCAAGAACCTATCCCTCCAGCATGTTTTGTTTATTGTGATGACAAGGTTTAGATCCCTGAAGTGTGTGGCTCTGTGGGGTTGGGATTTCTTTAAGTGTAGCATGTCCAACAGCTCTGGGTTTGATATGGCCTTGTATGTTAAGCAGAGATCGCCTCTGAATAGATGATATGCGACAGGGTATAGCTGGAGTTTTTTAAGGCGGTCAATGTAGGGCATCTGCTTTAGGCCTGTGATTTTTTTTAGTGAGGTATTTCTGCTGCCTTTCCAGTTGTTGCAGATGTCTTGAGAGGTACATACCAAATGGGGCATTGTATTCTATAATGGGCCTAATGAGGGATGAGTACAGTGGGACAATGACCTCCTTTTTCCTGGATGAAAAGCTCATAGTGATGAGGTGTACCACATAGAAGGATTTCCTGACTGTTGTGGCAATGTGGTTATTGAAGGTGAGACAACTGTCCACCTATGCCCCTAAGTCTCATCCCTTTTTCAGTGTTTAGTGTATTGCCACATATGTGGTAATTCACGGGTACATGTTTTTTTCCCAAAGGGAATAACTGTACATTTCTTGGCACTGAGCTTGAGCCCATGGCTCTGGCCCTAAGCATCTGTTTCTGTAAGGCCCTTTTGTAGAGTATCCACATCATTTGGGGATTCAGTAATGGCTCCCAGTTTGCAGTCATCTGCGAACTTTGTTAGCCAGAGTCCCTTAGTGTTGTCCTGTACTTCAGAGAAGTAGATGGCAAACAAGAGCTGTCCCAGGACTGATCCCTGAAGTACTCCACTTATCACTTGTCTGGAGCTAGATTTGGAGTAGGCTACTTTTACAGTGTGGGTTCTGTCAGTAAGCCAGTTGGCAACCATCGAGTGACATAGGGATTAATGCCCAGCTTAGTAAGTCTATCTATGATTCCAGAGTGGAGGATGGTGTCAAAGGCCTTGGTGAGGTCCAGATAGGCTATGTGGACTGCCTTACCCTTGTCCACGGCTTTGGAAACTGATTCAAAGAAGTCAATCAGGTTCAGGAGGCAAGATCGGCACTTCACAAACCCAAACTGGGTGGGGTCCAGTGTTTGAAGGTTGCCAATGTCTTTGTTTATAAGTTCCATGATAATACATTCCATGGCCTTGCAGATCAGGCTCGTCAGACTGATGGAGTGGTAGTTTCTGGGATCCAAGGTGGATCCCCCCTTGTGGAGTGGGATAACTGTAGCTGTGGCCACTCAGTGGGCATGAAGCCTGAGGTGAAGCTATGATTAAACATGACACTCAGGTGAGGTGCCGATTAATTTTGTAGTTCATGTAATACACAGCCCGGGATGTCATCTGGTCCCATGGATGCTGTATTCTTATCTTTGGAGAGTACGCTTTTTATCTGTGTGGCCATTATTACCGGAGTTTGGCAATCTTCTGGTATTGAGATGGACCGTTTAGGGGGTGAGAGGGGGATGAAGTTGGCACTGAATTGATCTGCCAGGATATTGGCAATATCCTTGGGATCAGTATATTTAATGCCATTCTGTTGTAGCTCAGAGCAGATCTGAGCATTGCCATTTAGATTCTTGACATAGTTATAGAATGCCTTGTGGTTATCTTTGGAATCTTTGGCAATTTTATTTTCATAACTAGTTTTGGAGGATTTTATGAGGGATCTCAGCTTCTTATTGAGACTGGTAAGGGAGTATTTTGCATCCTGGGATTTTCCTCTTTTCTGCAACAGTTTCTTCCTTTTGTTGTAAAGTTTGTTTATGGCAGGGGACCACCAATTTTTTGGAGGAGAGCATCTTCGTTCTATTTGAGATGGCACTATTCATGCATGAGTGGATGTGCTCGTACAGTGCATTAGTGTAGGATTCAGCAGTCAAACTTTCAGTTCCCTTCAGAAAAACATAAGATGAAGAACTCATACCACACGAATAAGAGACAGGAAATCCACCATCATGGCATGAATTCTTTTATTACAAACGTTCTGGTACCTCAGCTTCTCGCTTTCTGCTGGAACATTTTCAACTGCATAATATGTCCCTTTATATACCATTTTAAAATCAGCAATAAATCAATTAAATGTTTTCTAATTGTGTCAATTACATCATTATGTGATTAACTACATTCACCATAGACTCAGTTCTCTTAATAGACTATAACCACTGTGAAAAAAATAATGTTTAACCTATAAACAATGTCCCCATATACTACAAAATCATTCATGATAACATTTAACATTCAAATACAGCTGTAATACCTATATATGAATACATAAATAAAAATGTATATTAAAAAAAAAATATATATATATATATATATATATATATATATATATATATATATATATATATACACCTATTCAAAAATATTTAAATCCATTTCCACATTTAAATGTTTTGCAATATTTAAACGTGATTTAATACACACTTTGAATGTAAATTCATAACACACTAATACACATATTTATAACATATAATTGTATTACTGAACTATGTTAAATATTAAGATTATTTTCTAAATTCATTCCTTAGGGACATAATGTATGATAATTAATAATCATTCTGCTTTTCAGTTTGTTCAACTGATGTTTAAAATTACCACTTAAAGACATGGAGCATGCAAAAATACTAAAAATCCAACTATCTTCCAACCCTTGGTGTTTTGACAAAAAGTGCATAACCACTGGACTTTCAAGTTTTTTTCCTTCTAACATCACTCAAATGCTCCATAATATGCACCTTGACCTTCCTTGTGGTTTGACCAATGTAACAAAAGATGGGGTCACAGTTGCACCCTATGATATAAATCACACCACAACTATCACAATTGTAATACTCACTAGCCCTATATAGTTTGCCATTAATCTTGGTACCATCTAAAGTTTTAACCCTGTGACACACTGAACATCTACCACAACCATATGATCCTACTCTTTTCCCCATGGTATGAAAATATCTAGAATTTTAATCTTTTTTGATTTAATAATTCTTTTAAATTACAATATCTGCCATGGGAAAAAGTTATGTGTTTTGGAAACAAACTTCCAATAGAGGTGTCATGAATCACTATTTCCCAAGCTTGCCTCAATATATCCTCCATTATAGGCGAAAAGTTAGAATATCTGGTGACAAAAAATAATCTTTCTTCCATTCTTTCATGCTGCTCAATGTTTCCAATTTCTCTACAGTATGAAAAACATTCATTTCCATATTTTGTTTCACTATTATTCAAAACTTTATTTTTAGCTCTTAACAATATGTGTTCATTATAACCTCTATTCGGTAACCTAATGAAGGTCTCTTCTAAATTATTTTCTTTTAACTTTAGTTCAGAAGTGTTAGTTGAAATTCTCTTAAATTCATCATGAGGCAGTGAACTAATCAAATATAAGGGATGCATACTGGTTGCATGTAGGAAATTATTAACTGCAGTCGGCTTCCTATAAGGCTTGTGTTGTACCATTTTGGTTTCATCAACATAAAAAGTAACATCCAAGAATGAAATACTGCCCCCACCAATTTCCCAAGTAAATTTCAACCTGTGAGAATTATTGTTTAAAGTTCCCATAAAGTTTACAAATTTTGCCTGTTCACCTTTACATATAAATAGTAAATCATCAATGTGCCTCTTATAATATACTACATTTCTCATAAAATAGTCCTGTTGTAACATAAACTGATTTTCAAATTCTCCCATGTAAACTCTGGCATACGAGGGGCAAAAGCTGCCCCCATCCCCGTACCCCTAGTTTGCAGAAAGAATTTATTTTTCCATGTAAAATAGTTATGTGTGAGACAGTATTCAAGCAAATTCAAAAGAATTGTGGAGCGTAGTCCTTCACCTAGCTTTTTAGCCATTGCTTCCATACCCCATCTAATATTGATGTTAGAATATAATGCATTAACATCTACTATTGCCCAAAAAGGTTATCTTCCCATTTCAAATTGACCAAATCCTGACAAACCTGTTGAGTATTCTTAACACGTGATGGAATCGGGGCTAACAGTTTTTTGAAATGAAAATCCAGAACTAGATTAACATTCGCAAGAAAAGAACCCACCCCCAAAATAATGGGTCTTCCTGTGGGTTTAGACATACTTCTTTGAACTTTAGGAACTGCATACATGAAAGGATGTCTAGGTGTCTTAACTATCAATTTTTGTACATCACTATGCTTCAAAAAAACAAGTCTTTCCCCACGTTCCAAAACATCTTGTAACTCGCTTTTGAATCTCTGTAATGGGTTGTATTGCAACTCAACATAATGCCCCTCTTCTGAAATAATGTTTGAAACCATTTCATCATACTGCAACACATTCATAACAACCCAATTACCCCCTTGTCAGGTGTTTTATATACCACCTCATTCAAATCAGCTTTAAGTTCTTGTAGAGCCATCCATACCTCTTTGGTTAAATTATATGATTCAAAATTCCTGACAAAATGAGTATAAGCATTTTCCACTTTTTTACATACTAAATTTTCAAAGATGTTTATGGCTGAACTACTTTTGGGAGGGCATGAAATTGCTATCTGACTTAAATGTGGGCATTTATAAACAACCATAACCAGTGAAAAAAAGGTTCAGATGTACCATTATTTCTCAAAGTCCCATCTGAATTCTCTTCATCCAAATTTATACATGCTTCATAAATTTCATTATCATAAATGCTGAGGGTTAATAATTCATCCTCATCAGAAGATTCTATGTCAGTTGTACCTCCCCCCCATCATTAAGAAGTACATCTGCTTCAGTTCCCGTCTGCATGGGTGTCATGAAGATTGTCACTTCTGACTTGAGTAGCATGAAGTTGGCTTTGGAGAAGTTTTTTTATGGAGGTTCCTTACTGGGAGGTGGGGGTGGGATGCAGATGTTAAGGGCGATTAGCTTATGGTCAGATCTGACCAACAAGGGAGTGACCATAGGTGTGGAGCATCGATTTCCCATGTTGGTTATGACCAGGTCTAGGATATTGGAGTCCCTGGTGGGACTATGGATTAGTTGATCCAGGGCGTTGGAATTTATGAATTCCAAGAATCATTGGCCAAAGACCTTGGTACATGAGTAGTTTTCCCAGTTAATGGCAGGGTAGTTGAAATCAGTATTAGGGTGTTTGGTTGTATCTTAATATTTTTCAGTATGTTTAGAAAGTTGTAGTGAGAATCTTGGGGCATGGTGGGGGATCTGTAGCAAGCTAAAATTTGGATTGCAGTCTTACCTAGTGCTAGTTGCACCTGGAGAATTTCAGACGCATTGTGTTGGGCAACTAGCCTGCTGGTGTGAATATCCTTGGTTAATATGGACAGTCCTCCACCTTTAGTGTTTTTGTCCTGGTTTGGTGGCCAAAAAGTGTGGTAAGAGTTGTAGACTGGTATTGCAGGGGTGCTCTCTGGAGCCTTGAACCAGGTCTCAGTTACTGCACAGATATCAATGTTCTCCATTTTTAGGAGTGCCTCAAGAGAGTGCATTGTGAGGTTTAGACTTCTATCATTGAGTAGCATTACCTTCAGAATTTGCATGCTTGTACATGTTATGGTGGTGGTTTTGTCCTTTGAACTTTGCCTAAAAAAGGCACTATAGAGGTGGCAAGAGCCTTAGCCAGTAACCTGAATCCCAGGGGTGACAGGTGCAGACCATCTCTGGCAAAGCATCATGGTCTGTCGATGATGTCGTCCTAGGCAGACAGATACTGGATCCCCTTTGAATGACACCAGAAGCTTAGCCGATTGTTGAAGTCAGTCATTTTGTCCTTATATTGTGGTATAATTCTGGGCAAAGGCAGGATGCTACTCAGGGCTAGGATCATATCTGCCTGGGCCACATGATCTGAGAGCTCTTCCATGTCTCTTTTCATGTAGTCCAGGGAGGTACGTCTCAAGTCATTCACTCCAACATGGAAAATGACAGAGTCATATTTGTCTTGAGTGCATGCATTATGTGGCAGATCCTGGCACTTGACAGGCAGCTGACTGTAATTTTCTCCTTGTTCACCCTGGTGAGTGGGACATCAGTGTGCCTGACTCTAGAGTCACCTATGACTAAAGTGTTAGGTACGTTGTCTTGCCTTAGGGGCTGTTGCTGGGTGGCACACTGGTGTTGTAAGCTATGTGACACTTTGGTTGTGATAGCTATTTGTTTGCATTTCAGCTTCGGAGGTCCTTGTTGCTTGGGCAGTTTACAGTTAAGGGCCTCCACATATTTGGATTTGATCTTGTGGGTGTTGGTGTGGGTTTAGTAGGGCTATGAGTTGCTTGAGGTGTAGTGTGGGTGTTAATCTTCTCCTCTTGACTGTCTAGCACAATCTTGAGTGGAGAGAGCTTTGCTTCCAGTTTGGCTATGTAACTGCATCTCTCACAGGTTGTAGTGTTGGGTGGTAGCAGGAGAGGGCAGTATGCCCAGATTCACCAGGTGGACAGGAGAAATCACCAGAAGCTGACCCTTGGACATGCTTGGTTTGGTGCTTTTTTTATTTGTAAAGTACAGGAGCTGTTTCCCCTAGCCTTAGCAAGGTACTCTGCAATTATAGGCTGTTTAGTGCCTACGATTAATTTCTCCTTATTAACAAGGAGTGTTGAGTGCTTGTATCAGTTTAAGGCTTCCTAGTGCTTTCCAGCAGGTATTAGAGCAAGTGCTAGTCACAGGGTTGCTTAAAGGTAAGTTGATAAAAAAAGGTTTATTCTAAACACTGCAGTCTGCACTAGATAAGTTAGATGTGAAAGTAGGTAACTTAAGCTTTACCTGTCTAAAAAGTTAAGTTTTAGTAGAGAGTCACTATTTTTAAAACAGCAAGATAGATTGAAAGGGGGTGGTCACTTTTGTATTCTGGGACTATGGAATACAATAGAATGGCCAATAAATTTAAATAGCTGAAGGGGAGTGATTTCACAAAATGATAATTTTGTGCTTACTCACACAAGCTAGTAAAAGCAGAGAGAAAATTAGATATATGGTCAAATTAACATAAGAGGCAGGCAACTAGAAAGACAGTGGTATTTAAGAACATGACAATAACTTCTTGGGTGGGTGGGAACAAAAATTCTGCCTGACTCACAAGAGACAGAGTTGTGATCACTTTTGAAGTTTTAATATGCAGTTAAAAGCAGAATACAAGTAAAACACAAGGTAAAGAAAATAAATCACAGTATTCAAAATATAAAAAGGCAATAAAGTAATACAAAATACAGCAAATAAAAAGCAAACTAACCTTTCCTTCACAGCAAAGTGTAGCAGAGTCTGGTCAGCTTTTCTAGTAAAGCTCTGAAATGTTTTATTTTACCCCTTAAATAGAAGGTATGCAGTTAAAAGCAGAATAGTCCCAAGTAAACTGTCAATTTTTCCCATTATTTGTGTGAGCTGTGTGTCATTGGCAATCAGGATATGTTTATGGAAACACCTAGTTCATTTCAGAGCTGAGTGGGCTAATGCACTGTGCTGTAAGTGACAGGGTCCTGGTTTTGAGACTTGGGAGGTGTAATTATTTTTCAGATGTGCCTAACAGTGTCAGAAATACAGAAGGTGATTAAGGCAGTTTTAAGCAGGTTTGTGTGGCAAGCCGCTCCACTTAGCCCCACTTAAACCTGAACTAATTCCAAAAAAGAAAAGAAAAAAGGGGTGATAGGAAAATGGTGAAATGGGGGCAAGCAGGAGGAAAAACACTGTGAAAGCCAAGTAGGGATGTGCAGGACAAGTGTAGGAAAGGACCATAGTTATCGGTTTCTTGTACAGTAACAGCTGTGCATGTTGTAGACTATTTGGAATTTGGAGCCTCTGAGGGCAACATACATATGTTGATTGATTCATGTGACATGAATCAATCAACATATTGATTGATTCATGCAATGATTAAAGTGTGTCCAAAGGATGTGGGTGCAAAATGGAGAGCTATTTTTGGGTCAATATTTTTTGTGGGACAGACACCTTTTTTTTAAGGAGAGAGTGGGTTGTTAGGGAAGGGATATAGGTATGTGTGGAAAGGTAAGTTGGGTTGGAGAGGTTGCATTTGCAAACAGACAAGACAGACAAGGCAGAATACAGGGGCAGTGTATGACACATGAGGGGGGTAAAAACCTTGGACAGGAAGGGTGTTGTGGATTCGGATAGCAATGTGACCCCACACGGCAGCAGTGAGACTGAGCTCCCCACCCATGGGCAGTCAACACTGCTCCTTCACTGCCCCAAAGATGGCTGTGTTGGGGGTTGGGAGCTGGGGCCACTTTACCCCTCCAGGTTGCCCAGTCTACCCTCAAGCTAGAGCAGGTGATCTTTGTAGCCACAGTGCATGATCCTGCGCACCATCCCTGGTTGTTGTTGCTGGTTGACGACTCCCTCTCCACGCCTGCTCCGGGGGGACGGGCCCTGTCCCCCTGAGATGGTTCCACCCATAGTTAGTACAGGACCAGTGGGGGGAGCAGCACCAGGTTGATCCCAGACATGCTGGGACACAGTACCACTGCTGGCTGAGGTAGGGTAGGCGGATCTCAGTTGAGCTATGGTGTTGCAGTATTTCAAAGTGTATAGGTTAGTAATGAACAGAACATTTAGTTAGTTATAACAGCATGCCAGAATGTTACAATTAACCCAGTAACATAACATTGCATAGCATATGGAACACAACAGTAAGTGAGATAACAGTCAGTATAGTAACAGCATGCCAGTAACAGTTATGGCATAAGGCCAACAACATAGGTAATTCAACAAGGTATGTTAGTATGCAAGCGTTGTAATACATAACAATAATAAAACACAAGGCTCAACATAACATTTTGAGAACAACGTATGTTAAAAGTAAACCATACCCAATGTATAACAATAATAAATTATGATGCAGATAAGGGGTGGGGGAAGAGAGAAATAAATTCCATTACACCCAGTATAGGCTATATTCTTTTCAACAGTACTCTTATATACTCTACAGGTCTGCCCTTATGTTATGTATACAAATGCCCTATAGGTTCTGTAGCACCTACATACTTCTCAAGTTATCACCACAGGACAGTATGGGCCAAACTGTAATACCTACAGGTACACAACTACAGGAGACTATAACATGTCAGGGACACATATATGACTACCAAGGTGTACTGTTGACAGATATAGTGTGACTGTGCTATTGACATAAATCAAGTGTATGATAAATCTGTGTGCAAGAGATTTGGCCACAGTGATCACATTCCATGATAGTGTGACACTTGAGAGACTTGTATTGTGCACAGTACAGAGAGTTTCCTATCATGGCATCCTTGCCAAACATGAGGTTAGACTATCAGCAGACATTCACAGACACAACAGGCATATAGCCGTACCAAGATTACACAGTTTTGTTTCTTTTGTTCACTTTTATGACTATTGTACTTGTTGACTTTATTTACTGACATCTTATCACCTTGCTGAGCAATGCTGTTAACAATCTGGTACATCTGAACACAGAGATTATTAACACATTTGAACAGCTACTACAGCCATTTATTTACCTGTCATTCCTGTGGGGAGAACATCTGTTAGCAATACATAACTGCTTCTATAAATATTTAGTAGTAGTTGTCCTTAGATTTGAACCCTGGTCTGTGTGTGACAAAATGGCATTTATCAACCTGAGCTACTGAGCGACTGCTGAATACTGTTTGACTGATATGTGCCTAGAGTGTATCTGGTAACACAATATGGCCTGGTAATAAAGCTAGAGTGTTATACAAGACTGCAGTGACACCTAAACACACATGCATGATTTTCATGCATGACAGATAGTAGGTGAACTGTACATTAATACATGGAATCTGGGTATAGAAAATTAACACCTAGTGAGTAAACCACAGCAGAAAAGCACCAAAAAGCACCAAAATAAAGAAAGAAGACCATCAGGCTGTGAAATCCACACATTTTATTCCTCTGATGTCTCGGCAATACAAGCATACAAGGAGTATAATACATGGAATGTGGGTATAGACATTAACACCTAGTGGGTGAGAATATATGTGATGTGCACAGACCTTATTGGACTGCTGAGGCTACCTGACCAATATACAGTTACAGATGGGATATTTGCAGTCTGCAGATATTACAGTTTCATACTTGCCTGCAAAAGTGTAACTAACTTCAGAAATTCATATAGCTGAAATGCAGTGGTTAATAAAAGACATTCCTAAGATACACAGTACACCTTGTCTGTTCCTATTATTGGTTCAGATCTTGGTGCAGAACAAATATCATTATGCATTATATCTTGTAATACAGATCCACATCTACAGTTCAGCAAAACACTCTTTATTAGCAAACCTTCTGTCACTTAGAGGTATTATTCCCATTTTTACTTCAAAGCAGATATAATACTTGAGTTCATGACCAGTAGCCCAAAATACACAGATATTGCACAACACAACTTTATTAGGGGTGACTTCATGCAGTGATTGTTATATGTCTAGAGTATTTTATGGTGAACAGTTCATATAATGCAGGTGTTGCAATACAGGTATAATTCCACAATTAATGGCATAGAAACTTTATTTCATTAACATTATTAATACAGCAGAACTTTATTTCCTTAACATTAGTAATGCAGTTCTAACTTTATTTCTTTAACATTATTAATGCAGTACTAACTTTATTTCTTTAACATTATCATGTTTCATGCTTTCATCTTTATTGAACTGTACCTGGCATTACTCAATCATATCAGTCCAGGTCTATGACTACATTCATTGTGGTACAATCAAAACTGAACATACCTACTGGCAGTTATTAATTTACTCTTTCTTTTTAATATGACTATAGATTGCTAGATGCATCTGTACTCACCACACTCATGGTGCAACCTGTCCAGGTGCCCTGCATGGGCTTCCAGGTTGCAAGCTCTCTCCTCTGCAGCTGTGGGGAGGGAAACACACTATTTTGTATACCTGTCTATCACACATTCAGAGTAGAATTTGGTAAAACAATGGTAACAATACTTACAAACTGGTGAGACATTCCCATATTTAGCATCTTGACCCAGGTGGCCAAGAGCTCCCCCTTATGATGCTCTTCGGGTCATCATAATGATGACATACCTGTTCATCTGTGTGGGGGGTACCAGTTGCACTAGTGAAATCTTGTGCCAGCTGGTCTCAGGCATCTGATTTGTATTCTGACCCCTGGTACTGGCCCTGCAGCAGCTGGACATCATGGTATTTTGCAAGGAGTCCAACCATGAACCTGGAATTCAGAATCCCCCACTGCAGCACCCAGAAGCATGCACCCTCTCCAGCTCCTGCCATACTCTCTGCGAAGATCAAACTTCAACAGATTATGTCTGTATACACACCTGTTGCACTTAAATAAGCCTGTTTCCCACCCTTTACCACCACTGGGTCATTTTTAAAAATCTAGTACTTCACTTAGTACTGCGCAAACTCACTGAGCTCAGCCAAGCAGTGCTTAAACTGGCAATGCTTAGCAAAGCTTAGCGGTGTGCAAACTAGCTTAGCTGAGCTGACCAGTGCTTAAATAAGCATCGCTTAGCAGTGCTTTGCACCGCTTTGCAATGTGCAAACCAGCTAAGCACAGGTCAAACAGTCCTTGTTTCAGCAGTGCATGGCAAGGCTTTACTCTACTTAGCAGAGCTTAGCTAAGCATAGTAAAGCAGGATTTAATAATATATTTTATAATTCTGTAATTGCAAATTAAAATGTTTAATAACGTCTGTGTTTACATACATTATTCCATCAAGGGTTTACACATACTTCTTATAATTGTGTATTTGCAACATAAATGCTTCATACCCTGTTTATTCATACAAAATTCAGTCAAGGTTTAATAGTACTTCTCATACATGTGTATTTGCAAACTAAATTTAATAAGCTGTCAGTGAAATCAAACAAGTTTTATCAGGATTTAAAAGATGTCTCATACTGTATATTTACAAAATAACCAGAGTGTGTATTGGAACCCTGCACCTACTGCACATAAAGCTGTCATTCTAACCATTCAGCTATATGGGCATGTGAAATGCTGTTATACTTTTACATATATCTCTTCACTAAGTAAGCACTGCTAAGCACCGGGCTATGCAGTGCAAACCCACTCAGCTATGCTTAAACTTGACCTTTCTTAAATAATTAAATGTATCTAATTTCTATTTTTAGATGTATAGCACTTGTTCTTTGCTGCATGCCACACTGCACAAACACACACAAAAAAAAAAAAAAAAAAAAAAAAAAACAATAAATTAAAATACCTTTTATTACATATGCATACATTGATATCCAGCACTTTGACAGTGCAGGGAGAGTGATACTCATCTCTGGACACAGTAACACACTCCCTACACTGATTCACTAAACATGTTACATGACTTTCCCTCAGTAATGTGCCTTCATTAATATGCAAGGCACTCTGTCAAGGGGGATCTGCATACATGGCCACAGCACCTTCTGCTTCCATGTAGGACTTTCACTGTTCCTACATGGATTTTATTAAATCCCCAGGTACATCTATTAATGAAATGAATGTGGCTTATAAGAAAATGGATTTATTTTTGGAAGAATCACTATTGCAATGGTTCATTTCTATAGATACGTTCCAATTTTTAATGAACAGCAAACCACTAATTCACACTAATCCCTAAGGTCCACAAAAACATTATGACACCAACTTACTGATGAATCGTGGCTGGTAATTCTAAAACCTACCCTTTGGTTGTCTTTGTAGACCATATCCTTAAGGGAGCAATTTGCACTGCCAAATATATTTTAAAAAGTTCATGGAAATTTTCAATTATTGACATAGTAGATTTTTTACATGTATCCCCCTTTAGACAAATTTGAATTTATTTAATTCAGCTATAGTTGAGCTTACTAAATTTGATCATTGGCTGACTAACTTTATTGTTGATGTCATGGATTTGACTTTGACTAACAATTTACTTTACTTTGTGGGTGAATATTTTCACCAAGTGAAATGGGAAGAATGGAGACAAGTTATGCTCCCATTTATGCCAATTTGGTTTTGTACAGTTGGGAAAGGGAGTACATTCTTACACCTGACTACTAGCACCATGGGCATGACTGTTTACCTGTATGTTTTCTTTTTTTTTTTTTTATTCTCTCCTGTGCTTAACTGCTGTCTGCTATATCATATTTTAAGCACCTGTGAATTTGAATGCTTTTTTTTAAATAGCATTAGAATGTTATCTTTATTATTTCTCTCCTGTGCCTTATTGCAGTCTGTGCTATTGTAATTTAAGTAACTGTGAGCTTAACTGCTGTCTGCGATATTGTATTTTAAGCAACTGTGAATTGAATGTTTTTTTTTGATAGCATTAGAGTATTATCCCTGTTATTATTTCTCTCCTGTGCTTTACTGCAGTCAGTGATGTGAGCAGACTGCATTATTCATATAATCATTCTTGCTCCTTTTTCTGGGCCATATATCTGAATGGTTATACTTCCTGTAGCGGAACAAGCTATTTTATTTTTTTCTGCATAACTGGCTTTCAAGCCTGTAATACGTACAACAACTACGCCACCCACGTGGACCCTACATATGCTGCCGTTACTCAGCGACATCCCTATAAGCCTGAATCAGCTGCCTTAAACTGCTGTTGTTCCTAATATCCCACTTATGGGTGAAACGGTTGCTATTAATAACTTATTCTTTTAGTTATGCTTGGAGCTTTTTAGGTAGCAGAATTCCACTCTTGTGGAGCTACATGTTAATGTACTGTCCGTTCTATTCCTGGTATGGACAATTTTTTATCAGTGACTCCAAGTTTGAGCTGATCTGGGGGAACTTACATTGTAAAGGTCCACTCTCTACCTGGAACAGCGATATATAGCTGCGCCACCCACATGGAGCAGGTCTTGGCGTTCTTTCCCACTTTGAACTGATATAGGAGCACTCACATTGTAAAGGTCCATTCTCTGCCTGGAACAGCTTTTATTTAACTGTGCCACCCATGTGGAGTAAGTCTCGGCGTTCTTATGATATCAGTTGTCTATATTTAGTAAGGAACGTCCTATTATGAATGCCCCACCCTCCTAGAATTAACCTAGGTATACTAATGGTATTATTTCCCCTCCAGCTACTTACTATATATGATTAGATGAACCGAGTGTTTCTTTCCTTATCTTTATCATCTTGGCTTTCAAACTACGCCATACACTTGGCTCCCCTGCTTTAATGGTACTAGTATGTAGCTTGTAAGGCTGATCTTAATTGCCCTAGTGAACAGATATTCAAATTGGCTTAGAATTGAGTTACTTACTTGAACTACAGAGAGCAGCAAGAAAACGCAGCCCAAACTAAAAGAATCTTGGCAAGGTGTTAAACACTCTGTGTACCCCAGGCGAAACAAACAAGTCCTCACCCAAGAGCAGTTCGCTCTTTCTAAGTAACCAAGTATAGCTGAACTACAGCGAGCAGCAAGAAAACGCAGCCCAAACTAAAAGAATCTTGGCAAGGTGTTAAACACTCTGTGTACCCCAGGTGAAACAAACAAGACCTCACCCAAGAGCAGTTCGCTCTTTCTAAGAAACCAAGTATAGCTGAACTACAGTGAGCAGCAAGAAAACGCAGCCCAAACTAAAAGAATCTTGGCAAGGTGTTAAACACTCTGTGTACCCCAGGTGAAACAAACAAGTCCTCACCCAAGAGCAGTTCACTCTTTCTAAGTAACCAAGTATAGCTGAACTACAGCGAGCAGCAAGAAAATGCAGCCCAAACTAAAAGAATCTTGGCAAGGTGTTAAACACTCTGTGTACCCCAGGCGAAACAAACAAGTCCTCACCCAAGAGCAGTTCGCTCTTTCTAAGTAACCAAGTATAGCTGAACTACAGCGAGCAGCAAGAAAATGCAGCCCAAACTAAAAGAATCTTGGCAAGGTGTTAAACACTCTGTGTACCCCAGGCGAAACAAACAAGTCCTCAACCAAGAGCAGTTCGCTCTTTCTAAGTAACCAAGTATAGCTGAACTACAGCGAGCAGCAAGAAAATGCAGCCCAAACTAAAAGAATCTTGGCAAGGTGTTAAACACTCTGTGTACCCCAGGCGAAACAAACAAGTCCTCACCCAAGAGCAGTTCACTCTTTCTAAGTAACCAAGTATAGCTGAACTACAGCGAGCAGCAAGAAAACGCAGCCCAAACTAAAAGAATCTTGGCAAGGTGTTAAACACTCTGTGTACCCCAGGTGAAACAAACAAGTCCTCACCCAAGAGCAGTTCGTTCTTTCTAAGTAACCAAGTATAGCTGAACTACAGCAAGCAGCAAGAAAACGCAGCCCAAACTAAAAGAATCTTAGCAAGGTGTTAAACACTCTGTGTACCCAGGCGAAACAAACAAGTCCTCACCCAAGAGCATTTCGCTCTTTCTACGTAACCAAGTATAGCTGAACTACAGTGAGCAGCAAGAAAACGCAGCCCAAACTAAAAGAATCTTGGCAAGGTGTTAAACACTCTGTGTACCCCAGGCGAAACAAACAAGTCCTCACCCAAGAGCAGTTCGCTCTAAGTAACCAAGTATAGCTGAACTGCAGCGAGCAGCAAGAAAATGCAGCCCAAACTAAAAGAATCTTGGCAAGGTGTTAAACACTCTGTGTACCCCAGGCGAAACAAACAAGTCCTCACCCAAGAGCAGTTCGCTCTTTCTAAGTAACCAAGTATAGCTGAACTACAGTGAGCAGCAAGAAAATGCAGCCCAAACTAAAAGAATCTTGGCAAGGTGTTAAACACTCTGTGTACCCTAGGCAAAACAAACAAGTCCTCACCCAAGAGCAATTCGCTCTTTCTAAGTAACCAAGTATAGCTGAACTACAGCGAGCAGCAAGAAAACACAGCCCAAACTAAAAGAATCTTGGCAAGGTGTTAAACACTCTGTGTACCCCAGGCGAAACAAACAAGTCCTCACCCAAGAGCAGTTTGCTCTTTCTAAGTAACCAAGTATAGCTGAACTACAGCGAGCAGCAAGAAAACGCAGCCCAAACTAAAAGAATCTTGGCAAGGTCTTGTATATCTATAACAGCTCCTTCTAAACTAAACTAAGTGTTAAAGCAAACACTGGAATTATTAGCGTACTGGGTTCAGAACGCAGCAGCAATTTACCCCGCTTAACCCATAAACTATACAGTATTTCAAACACCACTACTGGTGAAAATTGAAACTCCCTGTAAATTAACAAAACATTGTAAGAGGCTGGTATCAATACCATTTCTTCTTGACTTTTCCTGGCCACTAAATAGTTGGAAGCTGGAAAAACCCCGCTCCGCGTTGGGAGCTGGAACCTTTGCTCATTCCAACCTTTGAGCTCTCTATTCCTCCCCCTACCTCTGACGTAGGTGAGGTTACTGAGCTACCCAGGTGTGCCGCCATTTTTTGAATCACTGCTGTGATCCTGAACCCAGTCGGTAGTCACTCTAGCAGGGTTTGTAAGTATTATCATATTAAAGACATATTTCTGTAAATATCTTAAGGCAAATATGTAGGGCTTATTAATGATACTTCAGGGTACAATATTTAATCTATATATGGTAACTGTAGACACAGTGTGATAGCGTGAATGCGTACACGAGATGCCAAGTGCATTTAGCTGATTATTTCTCGCTGGATGGTGTAAATAAACTACGCAATACATTGTATCAGTATATGGTGAAGTGGCGACCATAAATTAAACGCATTTGTTATCTTTTTTGATAAGTTATACTTGGCTTGTGTTCTCGCTAAAATAACTGACACTCTATGTGGTGATACCTTAGGTGATATATGTCTGAACTGAGATTGTTTAATGCTCTATACCTATAAGATAAGCTACGGGGTTTGGTGTAAATAACTAATAGAAGTGTCTAACCTATTTTACATAACTGTAGTATGCTGTTATTTAAAGCGACAGTTTGTATATGGTTGGTAGCTATTTAGACAGTGCGTAGATATGACAAATGAATATTAGCCTGTAACCTTTTTTGTAGTTGATTCTTATTTGTACTGCATCACTTATTCTGCAAAATATGATGTGTTCTGATGTTTGTATAAATGCTTTACAATCTCCTTCTAGGTGTTAAACACTCTGTGTACCCCAGGCGAAACAAACAATCCTCACCCAAGAGCAGTTCGCTCTTTCTAAGTAACCAAGTATAGCTGAACTACAGCGAGCAGCAAGAAAACGCAGCCCAAACTAAAAGAACCTTGGCAAGGTCTTGTATATCTATAACAGCTCCTTCTAAACTAAACTAAGTGTTAAAGCAAACACTGGAATTACTAGCGTACTGGGTTCAGAACGCAGCAGCAATTTACCCCGCTTAACCCATAAACTATACAGTATTTCAAACACCACTACTGGTGAAAATTGAAACTCCCTGTAAATTAACAAAAAATTGTAAGAGGCTGGTATCACAAATTAAAGAAAATACCATTTCTTCTTGACTTTTCCTGGCCACTAAATAGTTGGAAGCTGGAAAAACCCCGCTCCGCTCGCCCTCACTATGCTCAGGCTTGCTCCGCGCCCCTCCCTGCCCCCATATCCCACCCGCCCCCAGTAGGGCTAAATTTATACCTAACAAACCACACCCTCATTTTTTCTTTAGCCAACCAAACTTGACTTTAAATCTCCACCCACCTCACTACCAATTTCCCTAGTCTAACCCCCATACACCTTCTCAATTCAAAGCATTACTGCCCAAAGTAAAATGAAGCCTACAGCACTCTTCACAAGAAAGCCAATGTTAAAAATTGTATTCTGTACTTTACTACTTTTTATCAAAATTTATCTACTAACTAGATATGAAGGCCAGACACTCACAAGTTTTTTCTACCCCAGGCGCCAAACTAGTACCATCCCATCCCTAAGCTGTTCTACACTTCACAACTTTCAACTGTCCAGTAAAATATATCACCCCAACCACCATAACCCCCTTAAACCCAACTCAAAGCACACCAAATCCAAACATGAACTAAAATTATTATGTAAGCTTATCAGAATATTAGACCTTACAAGAAAAAATATAACCATAGATGGGGATATCCATCCTAACCCAGGCCCCACATCAACTACAGTTGTAAACAACCCACTGCTTACCCTACCAAACTCCCACCAAATATACCACCTAAATATAAGAAGTCTAAATAATAAGATTCATAACCTGCACACCCTAATAGCACTGTACCTCCCTGATATAATGTGTCTAACAGAAACCTGGCTAAAACAAGGAACCACAGATAACGAGGTAATGCCACCAGGCTACGATATTTATAGAGCTGATCGCCTGTCAAAAAAAGGAGGTGGTATCGCGGTGCTCTATAAGAGCACACTGAATGTCACTATCAATTCACCTCAACCACCTCAGATCTCTAATGCTGAAATACTTGCACTAAAATTACAAATAAACAAAGATAAAAGTATTAATCTAATTGTGACCTACATTCCTCCCGGAAATAACTCTGATACACTTGAACACATCCTTAGTTGGCTATCAAACAACTATCCTCAAGAAACCATAATCCTAGGAGATGTTAATATAGACTGGACTCAATGCTCCTCAGACAACATCCCTACTCACATTAACCTACATGGTTTCTGTCAGTTAATATCTTCCCCTACCAGAGTAGGCAATAATAATCAAAAAGAAAGTATCTTAGACTGGATCCTCATCAACAGTCAACACCATAGATATTTGGCCGGGACTCTTCCAAATAGCATTAGTGACCATCTCATCACCTATATTATGAAAAAGAAGGTTATAAGCTCCACTCCGCCTATGTATAGGTCAGTCAGAAATAAGAAGGATTTTGACCTCACCAAATTCCTGATGGAACTTAAATCCTTTAACTGGGCAACCCTTAAACATCTCCCCCTAGAGGAGGCAGTACTTCTTTTTAATAGCACATTCCTAAACATACTTAACTCTCACGCCCCAATGAGATCAATCAGAGTAAAAACAAGAATTGCACCCTGGCTAACAAAAAACACCATATCACTAATCAAAATTAGAAACAAAACCTGGAAAATATGGCATTTAACCGAATCAACCTCGGACCGCATAAAATTCCAACAACTAAGAAATGAGACCAAAAAAGCAACACTACTAGACAAAAAAAATTACTATTGTCAACTCGAAAATAAACACCAAGACAACCCTCAAAAATTCTGGACTGGTCTAAATAATCTTCTCCACCCAGGTAAATCCTCTACCCCTACCCCAGAAAAACTAAGTGACAAAACCCCTGAAGACATAGCAAATTCCTTTAACAATTTCTTTACTGACACTATACAAACCCTAGCTAATCAATTACCATCCACCAACTCCATAAAAACGGAAAACTTCCAACAGCTAAAATCCACCTTTAAATTTCAACCTGTCTCCACTGCCTATATAAGATCCTTACTGAAGAAATTAAAACCAACCACTCTCTCTGCAGACCTTCTCCCAGCTGAATACTTACAGATAGCAGCAGATACCATCACGTACCCTATCTCAGTTCTTATCAACAGAACCATAGCAGAAGCTACAATCCATCTATATGGAAAATATCCCATGTCATACCTCTCCACAAAGGTGGCTTATCAACGGAACTATCAAACTACAGGCCCATAGCAATACTGTCACCATTGGCCAAAATCATGGAGAAGTGTATACACAAACAACTGCTTTACTATCTTACCCTGAACAATTTAATAACCAATTCTCAACATGGTTTTAGACCCCACCACAGTACAACCACTACTCTTCTCTATTTTACCGACACTATTAATCTCAACTGAAATGACAAAAAAATATCTTCAGCACTATTTCTTGACCTATCAAAGGCCTTCGATATGGTGAACCACCAGCTACTTCACCATACACTAGAAAATCTCCAACTTGACAAACAAGCTCTGGACTGGTTTCTTGGCTATCTATCTGGCAGGAAACAAGCAGTACTCTGGCAATCCAAGCTTTCTAACCTCCTACCTAATACCATAGGAGTACCTCAAGGATCTATCCTGGGACCTCTTCTTTTTTCTATCTTCATAAATGACCTGTATAAAGCCATCCCTGAGGCCACCTGCATTCAATATGCAGATGACTCGACACTAGTCTGTGCTGATACATCTCCTGTCAACCTACTAACCAAAACCCAATCATGTTTCATGTTAATAGAGAACTGGCTATTAGGACGTAAACTGATCCTGAATCCAAACAAAACCAAATTACTACTTTTCCATCCCACTCAAAAGATAACACCCCTATCCTTTTCTATCCAATCCAAAAATGGGACAATCATCTCCCCAGACTCCTATACTAAACTATTAGGAGTCACCATAGATAACAAACTTAGATTTGATATCCATATCAATCAGACCATTAAAACCGTTAATAAAAAACTTGGGTCACTATACCGGATTAAATCTTTTCTAACTCCAATAGCAAAAGTGACCATGGCCCATTCTCATCTTCTCTCCACCCTCCTGTATGCCTCCCCTATGCTCACCAATCTTAACACAACTGAACTAAATAAACTATCGCGTTGCTATAATCAGATTGCTAGATTTGCAACAGGAATGCCTTACAGAACACACCACTGTATTAACCTAAGAAACCTAGGTTGGGTTGAATTCACTAACCTTCTACAGAAGACCCAACTTATTGAAGCATATAAAATCCTGAACCAACCTGACAAAACTCCAGGGCTGAAAAATTTAATTAGACCCTACAATAATCTCAGTAGTCTGCGCTCTTCAAATAAGATACTAGTTCAAACAGTCAAATCCAACAATGTAGGGGGTGACTCACTTTTTACCAACTCCATTGGTAAAATCAGGAACTCCCTCCCCCCCCAGCCTTTCCTGCATTTCCTCCCTAAGCCTCTTCAAAAAAAGATTAAATCACCATCTAAAGTCACATTGGCTCTGTCAATGCTCAAGTCCTGACTGACTCTTTCTCAGACAGGTATAGATCCCTTCCTAGAAGCATCCCCTCTTTCTTTCTTGTTTCTCTCTCCTCTTAACCAAAGTGACTAGCCTAAAAGGAGAATTGGTATGCTGGAATATGTGTTTATATTATTGGATCCTGATATTGTATATTATAGTCCTGTACTGCATCTCCTTTGTTGCATCTACTAATATAGGAGATACAGTTGTTTTTTTGTTTTATTTTCTTACTTTGTTTTATTATAATGTATTAATCTTTGTTTTATTATAATGTATTAATCTTTGTTTTTGCTGTGGAGCTTTTCTCCCTGGGCCTCCGCTGAAAATGGACATATATCCAGTCGGACTATCCCGGTCAACAAATGTAAAATAAAACAAAATAAATAAATAAATTATATAAGTATACTCCAGTAACTGTAGTCTATGTATGCACTATACCTTTATTTTGCATGTAATGTATGTACTATAACCAAATGTCAACATATGGAAAGCTGTCCTAACAGTGCCTTTGCTACTCTATAACTATTACAGTACTACTGCCTTACAACTGAGTTCTACAACCTCTCTCTGAAATAAGAGAATGCATAGAAGCTACTTTTATTAATTATGCCTTTCTGCAAGCTATTTATTTGTCTATTGCTGTTATTGAGTAACATATGCTAACCTTTTTCTTCTCTACATTTATCTTCTCTTTCTATCCAAAGTACCCTGTGCTCCTCTGTGCTGCTCCAGAGTTAGCCTCTAACTGCCTACCTACCTGGTGACAAAGGACCCTATCCAATTTCTGTGGCCTCATCTAAACTGCTTTTTTTGCCCTGCATCCTCTCCCAAGGAAGCAAGGAAGTATGTGGTGGACTAAGTCCTGTTTTTAAAACTGAAAACTGTCTGCTAATTGTTTCAGGGGTTATAAAGTAAGCTACAAGCCTGAACAGCCAGCAGCCTTTACTACCCCCACCTATCTACCCTGAATCTAACTCACCTCTTCTACTTCTTGTACACCCCCCCGACCTGCTTTTCACTCCACCCCTGGTCTAAACCAGCCTGCTCCCTACATATCTACCTGCAATACTGGATCTGCCCACTAGGTGACAGCCTCTATCCCTTTACTTATCTCAAGCTTCAGTCGGTCTGTGGTTTCTTCTGTTTTCACACCAATTACCCCTTAGGTAGTAGACCTGCTACATTTTTTCCCCCTTACCCCTTATTTAAACTACATACTCTTACCTGTTCCTTTCTCTACTCTAACAGACTACTGATCTACCTCTGATCTTTCCCACTCCTGTCTCACCTACTTACCTTCACTTATCAGCATTGCTGATAGTTTTTTCTCCACTCACTCCTTCACTTATCTCTTCCCGCTCCGTTCGCCCTGTGGGCTCACTCCGCTCCTCTCCCTACCCCCAATTCCCACCCACCCCTAGGGTCCCTACACTTATACCAACTAGCCACACCCTCTCACTCTCACATTAATCATATCCCCTCCCATTGCTAATATACCATCTGGTTTTCCTTACTCTCAATTACCTCTACCAATTTTCTCTTACCACACCCTACACCTATTATCCTTCCACACTTAGCACACCTCCAAACCAATAACTACAACCTAACAACTTACTCTCCCAGATGCATTTAGCACCCTACTCAACCCTCGTACGGAAGCTACTCATACTCTTACTTCTACCACCCCTAACTTTAGCTTACCTGCTTACCTCCTATGAATACCCAATATATCGACAAACACTCCACCCCAATACACTGTCTACCTCTCCTACTTTACCTACTCCCATTAGCCATATTAATGTAACATCCATTCCTAGCTACCTACCAGCAAAAGTCCATAGGATTACCCACACTAAATATGACTCTCCCAAACCAAGAAAATCTCTCACTCTATATACTAAATTCCCAAATCTTAAACTTCTATCTCTACAACTCTTAATGAAAGATGGTGACATTCATCCCAACCCAGGCCCTATTACTACTACTACTACTACTACACAACTCCATAACCCCATCCTCCATCCTATCCACTCCTTTACTAAACCACTTAACTCACTGCTATTAGCTCACCTCAACATATGTAGCCTTAACAACAAAGTTACCCAACTCCATGCTCTTCTGGATATCTACTCCTTCGACATTCTTTGTTTAACAGAAACTTGGTTAAAACCCTCAACTAAAGACAATGAAATCATCCCACCTGGCTATAATATTATACGACATGACCGTAAAATCAAAAAAGGTGGTGGTGTAGCAATCCTTTTTAAATCCAGCCTCCAGATTACTACCTACAACTTGTTACCACCTCAAGTCTCCAATGCGGAAATTCTTATTACCAAGCTCCAACTTAACAAAGTCAAATCCGTTTTTATTATCTGTACCTATCTCCCACCTGGTAATAATATTGAAGCAATAGAAAATATCCTCTTTTACCTATCTCATAATTTACCTCAAGAAACCATCATCCTAGGCGATTTTAACAATGATCGGAATTGTTTTAGCAGTCTAAACCCTACAAGCCATATAAACCTTTTTGGTTTTTCACAAACCATTACTACCACTACCAGGATACACAAGCCTAATAATAAAGAAAGTATCTTAGACTGGATACTCACAAATAATCATCTCCAGACATATGAATCTGGTACCCTCCCAGATGATGTAAGTGACCACTCACTAACATACATCATCAGGCATAAAACCAACCTACCCAACCCAACCATATCTAGTACAATTAGAACCAAGAAAAACTTTAACATTGACCTATTCCAAAGGGAACTCAGAACATGCAACTGGTCTCCCTTAAAATACCTCCCACTGGAGGAAGCTGTCAATTACTTTAACTCTAACTTCTTATCGATTCTTGACCACCATGCCCCAACTCGCTCTATAAGAATGAGAACTAAATCTGCTCCATGGCTTTCAAAAGAAACCAGGCAAAAAATCAAACTCAGAAATAAATACTGGAACAAATCAAGATCAACTAAAAACCCAGTAGATCAACAAAACATCAGCCAACTAAGAAATGAAACTAAAAAAGCAGTGCAGTCTGACAAAACAAACTACTACTTACAATTCCAACAGACCCACCATAATCAACCACAAAAGCTCTGGGCAAGTATTAATCAATTATTACACCCAGGTCAATCCATCACACCACACCCACAAGACACTGACCAAGATAATCCGAAACAGACAGCTAATACCTTTAATAGCTATTTTACTGAGGCCATACAAAATCTTACTAATCAGCTATCCATTCAGGACATACCTATATCCAACTATACCACTAACCCACCCCCTTTTTTTCTCTTCCAACCTGTACCAACTACATACATTCTAACCCTCATCCAAAAGCTCAAACCATGTAACCCCTCAGCTGACAAGATTCCTGCTGAATACTTACAAAAGGCAGCCAGTTCTATTGCATACCCCATTTCCATTCTTATTAATAGAACTATCACTGAAGGACACATCCCAAGCATATGGAAGGTCTCCCATATTATTCCCCATCATAAGGGAGGTAACTCCACTGAACTGTCCAACTACCATTCCATTGCCCTTCTGTCTCCCCTAGCTAAAATTATGGAAAAATGTATCCATAAACAATTGCTAGACCACCTAATCCAATATAACCTACTTTCCAACTCACAGCATGGTTTCAGACCCTCATACAGCACTACTACTGCCCTTCTTTCCTTCACCCACTGTATCAACAAAAACCACAACCTTAATAGGCTTTCATCTGCACTTTTTATAGATCTGTCTAAGGCGTTCGATATGGTAAACCACCAAATACTTTTAAATATCCTCAAATCCCTGTCACTAGATGCATCTGTAATAAAATGGTTCCAATCCTATCTAGAAAACAGACAACAAGCAGTACTTTGGCATAATATTTTATCTACCCATCTACCCATTAACATGGGGTCCCCCAAGGGTCCATTTTAGGAACCTTACTATTTTCTATATTTATCAACGACCTTCACCTAGCAATCCCCCAAGCTACATGCATACAATATGCAGATGATTCAACACTTATATGCTCAGCCACATCCATACCTGAGCTTTACTCCCTTACCCAAAAGGTCTTTAACACAGTTGAACTATGGTTTACTCAACGTTGTCTCCTTCTAAACCCTAAAAAAACTAAACTCCTCCTTCTCACTCCTACAAGTAAGTCCCCCCCAATAAACCTCACAGTAACATCCAATAACAACACTCTTATATCCCCAGACTCAACTACCAAACTACTTGGTATCACCATAGATAACAACCTTAACTTTGATACCCACATTAATAATACCTTAAAATCTGTTAACAGAAAACTGGGCTCTCTCTACATAATCAAACCCTTTCTCTCTCCTGCAACACGAATCACTATTGCTCACACTCACCTAATTTCTACTCTCCTATACGCCTCACCCATATACACTAACCTCTCTAAAACCAACCTTAATAAATTGCAAAGTGCCTACAATAGCATAGCCAGATTTGCCCCTGGAAACCCTTTCAGAACCCACCACTGTATCAACCTAAAGCAACTAGGATGGTTTGAATTACAAAATCAGCTTAAAGTCCACCAACTTATCATGGCCCATAAAACCCTCTACCATCCTATGGATACCCCTATACTATCCACCATCATTGTCCCATATAACAATCTTAAGACCTTACGATCATCACAAAGACTTCTGGTAAATATTTGTAAATCTAACAACAGGGCTGGAGACTCTCTCTTCTGTAATACTGTTGGAAAATCCTGGAACCTTCTTCCTACTGAACTTTCCTCTGTTCCCTCATTATCACTCTTCAAAAAGAAACTGAAACTTTTTCTTAGAACACAGTGGTTATGCCCCTGTACTAAACCTGACTGATCAATTACCTTTCCTCCTTGGACCTACCTACTTTCCTTTTCTTAGTAACAACTAACTTATTCCTTTCTGGATCTTTTCTTATTATCTCTTCATAACTTCTTTAATCAGACCTGTTTTAGCACATATTCTGAATATCGCAGCTCATACTTTTGTTATCCTTCCTCTTACCAACCCACCTTCTAATAACTTTTCTACTCAGCTGCTATCTTTTACATGTTATAATGCAACTATATCTGTACTAGGTTATAAATAAAATAAATTATTTCTACTCATCCTCTGCAGCTCTCCTGACATCCACATGGATATTATTATTCCTATAATGTCACTTTCTCATTTACACTAGATATATTACTGCAACCTGTTATCTCACCTTTTATTTAAACCTTGTATTCTGATTTCTACTGTACAAGTCTGGGTCTTAAAACTATTTGCTTTGGCACAAAATGTTTATTATATCTGTTAATATTGTAAATATTGTATAGACTCTACTGTCTGTTTATTTTCTTTCATTACAATTCCTGCTACTGTAAAGAGTTTGGGATTAGGGATCCTCATTGTATTTTATTTCTGTTAAATTGCTGGAATAGTTCTGTAGTTACTTACATTTTAGTCTCTTACTGTGCTGTTTTATTTACTAATATATAGTGGAGCTTTTCTCCTCGGGCCTCTGCTGAAAATGGACATGTATCCAGCCAGCCTAGCCCAGTCAACAAATGTAAAATAAAAATAAATAAATAAATAAATAAATAAATTTTTACATTACCTGGACAACATTTTTATCATTTGAGAGGATTTTAACCACATTTGTGATGATTTCTGTGGCTTACATCAACCAAACTGATTAATTTCTAGCTTTGACTTACAAACATTCTAACATTAGTGTCTATTATCTAGACGTAAACATTTATTTATTTACCATTGAAAGGAATTAATTTATTTTAAAGATAGATAGGAAACCTACCTTTTCAAATAGTTATTTGGATTTGTATTGTTGTCACCCAAAATTCTTTAAGGAAAATATTTTTAAGGGATAGCTGGGTAGAATTGTAAGAATGTGTTCAGACTTTAATGTTTTCCTGTAGAGGCTGATTTGGACCAGATTCAATAAAGCCTGCACTAAGTCTACACGATACATATTCAAGAATATTCTTATCACTTTTTTGTGCTTTCTAATCACTCAGAAAGACTACACTAAGTATACATGTAACCTGGGATTCATGAAGCTTGGCGCAAGGCCGGTGTAAGGCTTGCGCCAGCCGTGCGGCGTATATATGGAGTAGTCGTGCCATATGTATATTAATGAAGCCATGTGCATAGGAAACATGCACAAGTGAATGTGGCGTATCGAAGTTGCGTATGGAGGCGTGTCAATGTCGGCTGTCGATGAGCAACCTAAACTGCTGAATATTATATTCCGCCTGCAATAGTAATCACACCTATCAGTGTCCATGGATACTGAAACGTATACAAAGCATGCAAGATAGTCCCTGCAAACAGAAAATGAAGAAGCAAACACAAATCCACGGTAGGGAATAACGGGTCCCTACTCTTGAACAAATGACATGAAAACCGTGTGCCCGTAGTCCAATGTAGTGTTGATAGCTATACCATGTGGAAGTGAAACGTATCATATGTTAGCGCGCCATCAGTAGGTACGTCCAGCCCAATGGCGAGGGTCACCAGCTGACCCATAATGTGAGGGAGGGTACATAGCTGTGCAGATGTGTCCATAACAAAATACACAAGGAGAAATGTAGATATATCTAGTGACCGTATGTTCGAATCATATCCCACAAGGCATGTCATAGTCACATACAAAAGGTATGTCCGTATTTCACATACCAAATGTGATAGGAAATAGAATATGCATGTAAACGAAACAGAATGAGCATATAAACAGCTACAACAATAAGGACACATGTAGGCTGAAAGGAACAGTATTATCCGTACCGTCAACTAAGATTATCACCTGTCCCACTTTGCGAGCGACAGTCCCTCTGTGGGCAGATGTGTCCTGACACTGTGGCACAAACTTGTAAAAATGGCAAATGTCCAGAGATTATAGGACATAATTATTCCTTAGATGTCATGTAATAGTTGCATTAAACACTTTTTCTCTGTACGTATATTACATAAATGTCATAAGAAACAGAATAAGACACTGAAATGTTACAAGAATAAGCTTAGATATAGGCAAGAATTGTAAGTTCTATCTGCCGAACTGACCGTGGGTATGTGTCGGCCTGTAAAATGTGCTGTGTTCACCGCAAATGTCACACTGTGGCCAATTGAAAAGATGGAAACACAACTGTCGACTGTGGGGAGGCATTGTCCACAACAGTCGGATATGTGTAAGGAATAGCTTGGACATAGGAAAAGGTGCCATCCTACCAATGAGTACAACAGGCTGGCAAAATCCAGAAGTCAGCAGTATAATCCAAACTTGTATGTGACACAGTCGAATGTGTAGTACTCGGGTATACCAACCAAGTAATGAAAGTGAAGTATGGCCATGTACCTATGTGCGTGAGGTATAGCATGTGGAAAGCAAACATGGCAGGGTATTCCATACAACCATAAAGGTACCTGACACATGTAGGGTAGTCAATGTGTTACTCTGGCTGTGTCATGGTCCAACAACCAAAGTAGTGCTCTATGAGGTGTGAGGAATTTGCGTGTGAGGGGTGGGTGGGTAATGGTAACATCCTCAAAGGCGATACTGTGTCGTATGCAGAAAAGGTGAACCGGAGGTGTACGAGGGGGCAGCGGGTGAAGTGGAAAGAAGCACAAACACATGTAGAAATAGCTGCAAGACAAGCAGACAGGCCATAGTGTAGAACACAATCCCACAAACATGAATATGGAAATGTGCAATACAAATGTATAGATATGTCACCGTCACATACCCACAGATTGGTCCTGATGGAACTGGCCATAACACATGCAACACACCTGGATGCATAATGGCCTACCCAGCATACCCTCCACATCACACAACCCACCTCCATACCAGAATGTCCACCAAATCCAGCCATACTTGGCCTACTGGTTCGTTGCAGACACAGCTAGACACAGTGACCCCTACGCATATGTAGTAGGTATTGTCACCCTAGGCAGTGTCAGGATTGCAAACCATGTATCCTCTGAAAGTAAAACCCCCTGCACATTTTCATAAAGCCACAAAAATCTTCGGTATCTGACTTGTTTTGGTCTTGTCCAATTTTTGGGATATCCCTCATGGGATAACTAACCTGTGTAAATAGTAGAATGGGTATGACGACATGATGTCCAATCCTGTAGATATCTGGACACAAGTCAGCATGTGCAGTAGAGGTCCATGACACTGTCCAGCCCTAATTGGTCATGCATAACCTACTACTCTGGATAAAAAAACCTTCCCATGATGCACGTGTCCCGACAAGAATAGGAGGGAGAATATATTGCACACATTCGAATAGTGGCAAAGGGCATGAGGGTGAGGAAGACACTGATGTAAACAGGATAACCCTGATCAAGTGTGAGGGACACTTATTGTGTGCAGGCATGACCGACCATACCTGTCAACCTGTGTGAGCAAGATATCTGGACAGAGCCGTGAATACAAGTGAGACAAAGGTCCAAAAGCAGGGACAATTTGTAAAGATAGCTCTTAGAAACATAGAAATATGATAGAATAACAGTTTGCACATTGGCATTAATGTCCGGCGTATGAAGTCTGAAACCCAACTGTCTGTCAGCATGTTCCGACTTCAGTCTTTAATGATGAGCTACTGCTGTGCCAGAACACAACAACGTATTACAGAGGTCCATACCATACCACTCAACTGTCCAGATATTCGCAGAATGACCAGAGTTTTGCCTCATATTGTTGTTGTGTGCCTCTGACAATCTGCACCTGTCTGGTAAATAGCTGAGGATTGACGTCACTTAATAATGAGAAATATTTTGAGTTTAAGACTCCACATCCTTCAGAAAAGTCATGCTAATGCAAAACCTAGTATTCTATCAATGTTCTAAGCTTGCAAGAGTGTACAGTAACACAAACTTGTAGGAAAAACCACTTTCAATAACAAAAGCAAAGCTTTCGGGCGTAACCCTTCTTCAATACTAATACAATCAAGTCTGCATATTAGGAGCTTATATACAGGTCTAAAAGTCACATGATCAGCAGCTAATAATCATGTGATAACAGATCATAAAGTGCAAACAACATAATAAAAAACATAATAAAACTTTGTAAAATCACTTAATAATATTACATAATTTAGTTAAAATTGGTTTTAAACTAACTTTGCTATTAATTCCTGGATGTGAATCAGCAGCTAATCTTAAAATCCATTCAAATTCCTTAGTCTCCATGCAATTATTCAAATCTCCACCCCTGGTGCTAGGACAGTTAAAGTCAATAACTCTAAACTTAAATGAGTGATCAGGGCCATGAGCATTGATATGCTTATATAGTGCATTATTTTCACAACATCGTCTGATTTCAGAATTATGGTCAATAACACGATCTTTCAGCTTACGAATAGTTTTGCCTACATAGAACGAGGTACAGGACTTACATGTAGCTAAATATCACAATTCATTAGGACAAGCAGGCTCAATACAGATGATGATGTATTGAAGTCTCAACTTTTCAGTGTTTCAACTGCATTGCTTGCGTTCAGATGTTTGGTAATGGTAGTGATATGTTCACACATCCTAGCACTGGTCAAGTATTTAATTTTAAAATTTCAGCCACTTGCAACACTTCAGGTGTTATTTATTTAGCTACATGTAAGTCCTGTACCTCGTTCTATGTAGGCAAAACTATTCATAAGCTGAAAGATCGTGTTATTGACCATAATTCTGAAATCAGACGATGTTGTGAAAATAATGCACTATATAAGCATATCAATGCTCATGGCCCTGAACACTCATTTATGTTTAGAGTTATTGACTTTAACTGTCCTAGCGCCAGGGGTGGAGATTTGAATAATCGCTTGGAGACTAAGGAATTTGAATGGATTTTAAGATTAGCTGCTGATTCACATCCAGGAATTAATAGCAAAGTTAGTTTAAAACCAATTTTAACTAAATTATGTAATATTATTAAGTGATTTTACAAAGTTTTATTATGTTTTTTATTATGTTGTTTGCACTTTATGATCTGTTATCACATGATTATTGGCTGCTGATCATGTGACTTTTAGACCTGTATATAAGCTCCTAATATGCAGACTTGATTGTATTAGTATTGAAGAAGGGTTACGCCCGAAAGTTTTGCTTTTGTTATTAAAAGTGGTTTTTCCTACAAGTTTGTGTTACTTGCTCTACATTCTTCAGCTGTTTTTTTGGTCTTGTAAGAGTGTACCTATTTGTCCCCCCATCATATAGGTTTTGCGCAGATTTGGTGCTCTAAGAGGTTGAGAGGTATGGTCCATACATATTTACAGTAACAACCCTTCACATTTGTGTAATGTACAACTGCATACCTGTAGTCACTTGATGTCCAAAATAATAATCTCCGTATGACTGAATACAGGTAATAGTCAAATGTGAATGGGAACACCCCTCACCGTGGAGTATGGACTGTAACAACCCCACCCATAATATGTATTGCCAACAGAATAAGCTGCTGACAGGTGCCCAAACACCTGTGTCTATAAACACAGGTAAAAATTCATAATAGGGAGAAACTCCCTGTCCATATGCTTCATCTGAGATTTGAACTCGGCCAGGGAAGATCCGTTCACCAGGCGGACAAGCCTAAACCCAGATCATTACATGAACACCCTGACAATTAAAGACCTGTATGTGCCAGGACTATATGCCTTGGTGTTCTGCATATCCTTGGTGTGATTAACAATGCAGCTGGAGTCCACAGCAGTAGGCAATACGGAATGTATAATATGTAGTACCATGTTTTTCCCAGCAGGAGAATGGATGCCTGTGTTGTAAGTGAAGCGGTGAGGCGTATGTTGATGTAGCTAAGTACTATGGGTATGCATATCAATGAGGCAGAACACCAATAGAATAGTGGTTCAGGCATCCGGCCAACTTGAATGCAGTCCCGGTTGACCTACGACCACTGCACATATAACTTTAAAGTGTAATGAATACGTTCATGCTGTACACACATTTAAATATGTAAAGGTGAATGTGTGTTTCGCATCAGTCCATAAACTGGAATACAGATATGTAACTGTTACGGTCAGAATTATGAAAGGCCACGTAAGCACAAATATCTATTAAACATATGTAACCCACAATAAGGATATGCAAGTGTGCCTGCGCGTGTGTAATCTGCTTACAGCATAGCAAATGAATGCTGTTTTCTCCACGTCATATATACAGGGCTCATACCTGTTAACCCCGTAAAGTACGAAACTGGACAAAGCCATGAAAACAACTGGTACAAATAGGGACAATTCCCAGATATTGCCCTAACAAACATAGAAAGTGGATAGAATAACAGGTGTGTCACTAGCATGGATTCTCTGAAGGGTATGAAGTCGTAACCTGAAATGATTGTCATTATTTACCAACGTCAGTCTTTAATGATATGCTACTAAATTGCCAGATAGACACAAGGTTATGAAAAAAGGACCAAAGATAAGAGACAAACAGCTGTACATTCAGCGAAAATCTGTACAGTTGAAAGGTATGATATGGATATATATATATATATATATATATATATATATATATATACACATATATCCACAGACTTAAACCAAAGCAAATTATGAAATGAGGAATGTACAGACATATGAATATATGTACATATATATATATCTATACACACACGATACATTAATAGATATATACACAACAAACATATGTCCCTGTAGATATAACACATGTACATAAATAGGTCATGGTATAGCTATTATGGTTCATAGGTTCATAGGTTTATACTAGGCTATCTGCCCTAAGGCATTTATAAGTCTAGCCCAAAGTTTTGTGGCTTACGCCACGCCTTATGTTAAAAAATACTGTGCCCATTAGTTTGTTGTGCCTCTGTCCAGCAGTGACATAGAGATGATTCCCAGGGTAAACCTATGATCTCCCATCCACCAGTCACGATTTCTCTTGAACAGAGCCAGCGAGGTGCTCTGCCTCACATGGATCGGGATTTTATTCCACAGCATAGAGAGTCTCTGGGTGACAAATTTATCCCTCCAGCATGTCCTATTTATATCCGTGCTAAGGTTTAAGTCGCTTGCTCTAGTGGATCTGGTAGATTTGGATTTTTTGAGGTGGAGCATGTCCATTAATTCCGGGTTGGACATGGCCTTGTATGACAGACACAGGTCACCTCTGAGCAGGCGGTATGCGACTGAATAGAGCTGGAGTTTCTTCAGTCTGGCAGCAAATGACAGATTTTGGAGTCCCTTTATCCTTTTGGTGAGGAACTTTTGGGGTCTCTCCAATTGCTGCAGGTGTCGGGTGAGATACATCCCGAATGGGGCATTGTACTCGATCATTGGTCTGATAAGTGAAGAGTACAGGGGAACAATGACCTCACTTGATCTGGATGTGAATCCCTTCATGATCAGGTGGGCAATGTAGAAGGTCTTTCTTTAGCAATGTGAGTGTCAAAAGAAAGGCCACTGTCAACCTGGGTCCCCAGGTCCCTGATAACCTCTTCTGTGCTTAATGGATTGCCACCTATATGGCAGCTTGGGGTTACCTTGTTTTTCCTGAAGGGTATGACTATACATTTTTTGGCATTTAACTTCAGGCCATGGCTCTGGCACCAGTTATCAGTTTCCGTGAGACCCCTCTGAAGGATATCTGTGTCCGATGTACTTTCCACTATGGCGCCCAGTTTGCATTATGGATAGACAGACAGACATGCATGAAAGGTGAATACACTGCTGCTTTCCAAACCATTGCCCGGAAAGTACCAGTGTGACAGGCCTGCAAGTTCTACACTTTAAACATGAATATAGGTGTCCTTTGCAGGACCCCAAAAATTGATCCCGTACGAAGTGCGAACCATCATCAATGCAAAAGAAGTCACAGCTGCAACTACAATATAGCTGTACATGCAACAGTAGAAGGTGCAAGGGTAATAACACATGGGTCGATAGAATGTATGACGTACGGCCTGATATCCGGAGAGTGGGGAGTGTTTAGAAGTGTCTTCACACTTTATTATCACTCACATTAAACATGTCTAATGGGTACTGTGGAAGGGTGTCAGGTATGGGAATTATGGGTATGCAGAAATGGGTCTAGGTGTTGGTTGGCATAGATTCATTAGGTTTGCCCCATGGGAGTGATCAATATATATATGTGGGTTTAGCACACGCCTATATTCTCCAAAAAGGTTCAACCCATCTACTGGATATTGTGTAAACCATTGGGGGAAGACGTAGGGACCTATATCAGTGTCATGTAGGCGATTATCATGGCTAGACATGTGTACGACCAAGATGGTAACCATACCTGCCAAACTTTCAGAATAAGACAGCTGGACTAAGGCATAGTACATGAAATAACAATAGGGACTATATTAAATATACCCAAGACAAAGTCAGAACATTGATAGAATAATGCGTAGTCAGGAATACGAATGTTATGAGGGTTAGTAATCATGAAATAGAAATGTCAGTCATTATTATCTTACCCCACAGTCCATAATGCCTTGCCAGTAATTTACCAGAAAGGCACATTATTATGACAAATGTAACAAAATCATAGGTCAAACCTCGGGGCATTTACCCATAATGTGTGCAGGTGAGAGGTATGAAGGTAACAGTAATAACTGTACAGAACTAGTGATACTAGGTGGACAGGTGAGAAGAAAGACATCAGGACAAATGACAAAACATGTACAAGTCAAAAGCATGTACTTCGACAAATGTGAATGACAACGTATGCCCTGTGAAAGTCAATGTGGAAGGTTAATAGACTCAAAAGGCATGTGTCCCTCAGGGTGTCATGCAGTGTCACCGATACAGTGTCCAGTCCCTCATACTCGTACGTGAGCTCTGCCACCGACGGAAAGCGCAAATACCGGTGTACACATAAGGTACATGATAGAATAATTAGTGTGGGTAAGCACCTGTTGGCCTTTGTGAGGAATACAACCCTCTGGGTGGGTGTGTCCTGCAATAGGAATGTAATGGCATCTGGCCTGTGATGCCGCCATATATTGTGTGTATTGGTGTAAGAAAATTGATATCCTGTATCAGAAACATACCTCGCAACTGTACAGATTTTCGCAGAATGTGCAGATGTTTGCCTCATATGTTTGGTCTGTTCCTCTTAAAATCTGTACCTTTCTGGCAAATACCTGAGAACTGAAGTCATTAAATAATGGCAAACATTTGAGTTTAAGACCCCAAATCCTTCAGAAAAGTCATACTAATGCAAAACCTATTATTCTGTCAACTATCTACGTTTGTAAGAGCAATATTTAAAATCTGCCCCTATTTGTCCCCCCATCATGTTAGGCTTTGTCCAGAGTTTTTGCTCTAGGAGGTTGAGAGGTATGATCAGAAACAGATACATGTCTGAGGAAGCAGCATTATCGACTGCAAGATAACTCAGAAGGCATGAAAAGTGCTGCAGTAGGAAGTTCAGTATTGGCCGCAGGTATGTGCTAACATGTCAAATGACACAGCAGTCTACATGAAGTACCTATAGGGCTGTCACCTTTACAAATGATGACAGTAGGACATACCCACAGCTATGCATACACCACAAATAGACATAGCACACAGCAAAGCCTAGGCCATGATACACGAAGCCTCCGGCGTGTATGAGTAGAGTGAGAGTACAACAAGGAAAGATGTCTGCCAAGCTATTCAGCAAACTCCTGTAGGGGCGTGCAAGACCGCCCGTAACACAAACGTTGCACGGACAATGTTGGGATTTGCAACATACCCCATTTGTATGTGAAAGCTATGCAAATGATATAAATATGTGATACATGAAATAGTAAGCTGTCCGTGCAAGAGCAGTATTATGTGCAGAAATGTACCCGGATGTTAGGCGACTAACGTTCTGCACATTGCTAAATGGAGCAATGACAGCTGCAAATACAGTATTAATACAGTCGAAGAAGCATGCCAGTGTCCAAATCTAAGGCCAGTGGCATTATTGTCCATTGGATATCAATAAAACTGTAGTTGCCCTCCCCCGATCTCCAGTGTGGAAGCGTAGCGCAGTGCCACAAGAACGAGCTGAGCTTCAAAATAAGTCAAATATGTATAATATACATACAAAATGTAGGTTTAGTTAGATGTTAGTACGCCATGCAGATGAACGGCAAGCTGGAGACAACATGGCTACTGCGTACTGGTTGTTATGTGTGGAAGCGCTCTGTCAGAGATGTAACGAAGCATTTGTAGGCAATCTGATGCAAGTGAGGCTGAGGATAGTGAATCACAACATGTCATGCCATATGGGCCAAGCCTCTACAATGTAGTGTAGGATAAGGGGACTATTAGAGTAGAAGATAGGTGACAACATGAGTGTGTATGTATAAAACACTATAATCTCACCGGAGCAGTGTCACATGTTTGCTGTCAGTACTCAGTGGAAGAGGCGTGTTATGAGCTATCCTAGGGAAAGTCAGGAGACTGATGGTGTACACCATGGATACCACTGATGTGACCTGCAAACCTGCCCACAGTGTGTCCGTGCCCATGCGTGCCAGTAAGCTCGAGTAAGCATGTGTGCACGCGTGTTAGCCCGTGTGCGCTTGTTGAAGAACGAGTAAGCTAGTGTACGAATGAAGCCAGTGTAATGTCGTGTATGCCAGTGTATGCATTTTTAAGCATGTATACATGTGTACTACACACATCACACATGTACTGCACACTCAGACACACATGCTGCCAATACTACACACATCAGTGAAATGGCACATGGATGGAGAATACATCATCAGAATTAACAGTGCTGTAAACTATGCTACATTGATGGTCATAGTGGCAATGCATCATGCCTGCTGATATACACCTGGAAGTAACACACTTTGTGTTAACAGCATTCTAACATCAATACAGTGGAATAAAGCCACCATGTGCATCAGCACCAGGTTAGTCTGATCCTGCATCAATGTTACACATCACAGGTGGTGGCACAGGTGACATCATATGCACAGGGTGTGGTGTTACATTTCCAGAGCTGTCATTGAGCCATCCAATTTACACATAGGTGTGTGTGTGTGAGGGACAATTGTTACTGCATGGCCCAATGGTGATGCAATGGGTTTGTGTATGTGATAGCTCTAGCTGTTTGTGGTAAGTGTGTGTGTCTGCATATACACATGTTTAGCATGTGTCAGCCATATACAGGAGGTTGTGGGACAGTCACAGACTGTACCTGCCAGGCTGTAGAGATCACCATTACTGGCCATGGACACCCCTCCATGCATCCAACACAAACCCAGTCCTGTACCTGTCAATGTATACACATATAGTCCTGGGATCTGTACCACAACCTGTGGATAAACGTGAGTCTGTAATTTTAACCTGAGTTGCATAGAACTGTCAGTTACTACATATGGATATGAGCCATACTCACCCTCCAAAGTAATAACCACTGCTGACTGTTGCCGAGATGTGCATACGACCATTCAAAGGTGCTGTACTAACATTGTTTCCAATGTCTGTGTAATACCCAGCAACACAATAACTGGCCACTACACAAGTATAACCCACAATCACTACAGCACACAGCATGTGCACTATCACAGAGCCATAGCAGATGTACATACATCCAAGGTGATCACGTACAGATAATGCAGCACATTCAAGAGTAATAATCCCAACATACATATCTATATATAATATATATACATATATATATATATATATATATATATATATATATATATATATATATATGTAGATACATACATACACACACACACACACACACACACACACACACACACACAACACACATGGCAGGGTTGGGAGCAGATCACAAACGTAACCACTGTACCACACAACAGCATTGTGCAGTTACAAAACGCGCTACCGTGATTAGTAGATCACAGCATTCACACAGGCATACGTCTAGCCTGCAAACAGCAGCATCAAAGGCAAAGACGCCACATGGATGTTATGGAGAGTGAATACTGTAAAAGCAATGTACTGTTGTCATGCAGCTGGAAATACACAGACACACTTGGCAGGGCTGGGAGTCGAACATACAACTAACTACCCTGTCACACTACAGCATGACATATTTACAGAACGCGCTACCGAGATTACTAAACACAGCAGTCCCAGAGGCATACTTCTAGGCGTGTTTCATCATCCGCAAAGGCAAAGATGTCGGTATGAAATATCTGTGGTGTGAGGCGTCTAAAAGCATGATTGAGTCCCCAGGCGGATGGGAGCATGCGCGCGCATGCACACACAGACACACACACACTCACACACACACTTGGCAGGGCTGGGAGTCAAACATATACCTAACTACCCTATCACACTACAGCATGACACATTTACAGAACGCGCTGCCGAAATTACTAAACACAGCAGTCCCAGAGGCATATTTCTAGGCGCATGTCATCATCCGCAAAGGCAAAGATGTCGGTAGGAAATATCTGTGGTGTGAGGCATCTAAAAGCATGACTGAGTCCCCAGGCGGACTGGAGCATGGGCGCACACACACACACATACACATACACTTGGCAGGGCTGGGAGTCGAACATACACCTAACTACCCTATCACACTACAGCATGATGCATTTACAGAACGCGCTACCGAGATTACTAAACACAGCAGTCCCAGAGGCATACTTCTAGGCGTGTTTCATCATCCGCAAAGGCAAAGACGTCGGTAGGAAATATCTGTGGTATGAGACGTCTAAAAGCATGATTGAGTCCCCAGGCAGACGGGAGCATGTGCACGCACACACACACACACACACACACACACACACACACACACACACAAACTCACTTGGCAGTGCTGGGAGTCAAACATACACCTAACTACCCTATCACACTACAGCATGATGCATTTACAGAACGCGCTACAGAGATTACTAAACACAGCAGTCACAGAGGCATACTTCTAGGTGTGTGTCATCATCTGCAAAGACAAGGACGCCAGCAGGGACTGTAAAGAGAGTGATCAGTCTGAAAGCATACAGACATATTACTGTCTCACTGTAGACGTAGACAAACACACGGCAGTGGTGTGATCGGGGCAACTTAAGATTTACAGAGCATTACAACAACAATACATAGACACGGGACGCGCCACAGACAGTACACCTTTCAAGATAATCGACCAGTGTGTACTCGGTAGGCATCCATCGGGACTTTGAAAATGGACATCTGTTGCCTGGATGACCACCATGGCATACAGGATGTCAACGGCCATGCCCATGCACAGAGGGACATCACTGACACAAGGTGTCACTGGCCATGGCCACACGCTTAGTAATACATGTCCGTTTGGACTGTACTGTGTGTTGATCTACAGAACGGCGTACTGGGCATGCTCACACACAGCAGTTGCAAAGGGCCGTCTTGCATGCAGACGGAGTCTCAACACACAAGGGCTCAGTTTGGACTGTCCTGTGTGCCCATCTACACAACAGCGTACTGGGCATGCTCACACACTTAGCAGTTGCAAAGGGCCGTCTTGCATGCAGATGGAGTCTAAACACGGAAGGGCACAGTAAGATATAACTGTCCCCACACACAGGGCGGGCTGTCCTGCATGCAGACGGAGTCTAAACATGGAAGGGCACAGTAAGGTATAACTGTCCCCACGCACAGGGCAGTCACATGCATGCAGTGACCAGTACACACTCAGCTGCCATCACAGCTGTCACAGGTGCAGATCACAGACGTACACACCGCAGTCTACACTGTAGCCCTCAAGACATCACCATGTCATTGCTGCAGCAAATGACAGCCATACATTACCACAACACCATGTGATACATGACCAGTGGACTGTACAGAGGTCTACAGCAGCTGTGCAGAGTACTCATGTACCAACAGGGATCCAACAGGTGTTATGCATTGCAATGATACCACTATACATGATCAGGTCAGCTCAAGACATACCAAGGGCCCCGGGTCTTACTCAGCTGTGACAGATGAGTGTTGCTGTACACCAATGAACACACATGTTTGGATATGTCATACATATGATTGTAGTGGATGTGTGCATGGAAGACACACACAACACATATGTACATAGCTTAGCCTTTGCTGTCCCCCGTGCAGAACAGTGGCCTAAGCAATCATACGCACACAAATGGAAGGTGGGTCCATGTCTGTGGAATGCTCACAGTACAGGAGATAGCAATGTTGACCGAGGACACATTCCCCTGTTGTAGTAGCCCATGACACCCGTGATATCATACCACAGTCCATGTGTTATGTATGTCAACACACATGTCCACCAATAGCAATGCATACAAACATGGCTACAGGAAACACATGTAGGACCAACACACATGTACAATCTGTACTGTGCATGCAGCAACCGTGCATGTGTAGTGGCCGATGTCCGTAACACAGCTGCACATAACTACAACATGCAGTCGCAATGCAACCCCATCATTGACACCTGTATATGGTGACATACAGACAGTACGGTTGGTTGTACATCACATATGGAGGGATCTGTGTACATAAAGTGGTGAGCCACCTGTTTAGATGTATGTGTGCTGGGGATGGCTCACAGGTATGTCACATGCCATCCTACCATGCCATGTGCAAACAGTACGCTATGTCACTATTACTTGACAGTGACGACATAACGCATACACAGCGGTCAGGTGTTACCAACTGTATGTCACATGACACATGTAACACTTACATCCTCCCCTGTGCATATAGCAAAACAATTGCCAGACATAGCGATGGTACACATAATGCAGACAATACCGCTGCATGTCTATCAAATGTCTCTTCATATGGCAGGTGTATCATTCCCAGCACTGCCATGTGTGTCCACCTGTGTGACCACATATGCCACATATGGTGGGGATTACGTCCCAGTTGTTACACATCCCTGTACACCATTGTAGAGATCTGTATATACTGCAGAGTGGAAAGCATGATGCTGGCAGGTGTGGTGAATCACACACATCGGCTATCCGTATACACATTTCTGGTCACCACAGTGTGTGTGTGTGTGTGTGTGTGTATATGTGTGTGTATGTATGTATGTATGTATGGCTGTCTGGTGCTTGGTGTGAGGGTGTATGCTACCACACAGTGAAAACAGGATCACTAACCCCTCATGGTAACTAACCCCTCATGGTGATGCAGTCTACTACCCTGTTGATGCCATCGGTCCCAGCCGTACTGGCTACCTGTGCATGTTCCTTCTCTGTGCCACGTCATGTGGGTGCAATGTACTGCAAGGGTGATGACCACACAGGCAAGGGTCCTCACCTCAACACTATGGGGTGTGCGTTATAGTGCTGTAGACCCTGTGAATGTGGCCATGTTCCTGTAATGTGACAGGGTATTACTGCTACACAGTGTGGCTACATGCTATCAAGTGGCCTCTAACGTCATCATTGGCCAGACTGCTGTGTACAACCCCTGCACCATGTCAACATACCTGTAATGTTTCCTGGTATGTATGTCATGTCTCTGTCTGCTGTAGCCTGTTCAACTGACCACATGTTTCAGGTGCAGTATATGTGCGGACATCTGTGTAATGTTCAACTTTCCAACAGTCAGGTTGAGGGTATGTTTAGCATGCTGATATTGCCATACGTGCCTGTGAGTACTCCACAGTTACACATGGGGGACTGCAAACACTGCTACCTGTAGGCACATGCCAGTACACCATAGGAGGGAACCAGGGCATCATTACCAACATGCTGTTACTGTTGTAACCATGACACATACTGAACATATCACAATGCATGCTGCACCTGGACTACATGGTATGACTGGTGCATGTCAACAGTACACCACCAATGTCACATACACATCTCTCAGTATTCACACACAACCAATGCAACATACACATCCCTCAATATGCATACACAAGTAATGTTAGATACACCTCTCACTATTCTGTTCACCCTGTGCATCAGACCAATTGAGCATATCCCTGCACCAATGGAACTAACAACAAACTTAATTTTAAGAGAAAGAGCATGTTTACACCTGCACCATCACCAGTAGCAGAGTGTTTCTTGAAAAGCTGCGAAAATGACTTTTATAGATACTTTTATAACCACAAGCACAGTGCTCCCTTTTTTAACACTTGCACTAAAGAATGGGACAGTATATATGTGTTAAAACATGCGAGTGATTTGATTGTGAAACCAGCAGACAAAGGAGGGGCTATAGTTTTGTTAGACACAGAAGTCTATGTTAAGAGCATGTTAGAGTTATTGAATGAAGCAGCCACTTATAAACCGATCACTCATATGGAGCTCGAAAAAGTTGTGTATGACATACATCAAGAACTGTATGAATATGTTATGTCCAGACAAATTGATTATGAGCTATACCAATACTTTTTTGTTGAGAAACCCAAAATACCTTACATCAAAGGGCTTCCCAAAATACACAAGGGTATTTTTCCACCGCCCATGAGACCCATAGTTGTTGGGCAGGGTTGGGCTACGGAGACTTTATCTGTATATCTAGAAAAAAGGTTGAGACCTTTGGTCTCTGAAACCAGTTCCATTCTTAAGGATACTTATGATTTGCTAGATAGTTTTGATAAATACTCTACAGATTTGGATAGAGTTCAGTTGTTTGTAACCCTGGACGTGAAAAATCTTTTTACCTCCATACCGAATGATTTTGGTCTGGAAGCATTGAGGTATATTATTCATACGAGCAAGAGGTTTAGTAACAATGATGAGATTTTGTTATGCGCCATTATGGAATTAGTGTTGACGCATAATGTTTTCAAGTTTAGAGACCAGCTCTATTTACAGCAGTGGGGGGTTGCCATGGGCACCCCCTGCGCTAATACGTACGCAAACTTGGTCATGCTCCATTGGGAGCGCACCTTCTTGTTCAATAATGATTGGTTTAAGAAGGTCAGTCTATACAAAAGATTTGTGGACGACATACTGATGTTTTGGCATGGGAGTAATGCTGAACTTTTGTCTTTTGTGGAGTACATGGAATCCACTACAGGATTTCTGAAGTTCACAGTCAATTCATCCACAGACAGGATTGACTTTCTAGACCTAACTATATACAGAGGGCTACAGGGGAATTTGGAAACCACTCTGTACAGGAAGGAGTGTTGGAGAAATAGCTTGTTACAATACAATAGCATGCGCCCAAGGTTTGTGTTCGATAGTATAGTAAAGAGCCAATTTACCAGGGTCAGAAGGTTATGTAAAACAGAGACTGAACTGCATAAACAGAGTCACTTTCTCTTAGAATGTTTTGAAGAGAGGGGTTATGACAAATGTAAGACAGAACTCATTAGAGATTCTGTTTTATTTGGACAGAGTATGCAACAAAGTAATGCCAGAATATATAATGGTTCGAGGGGGGCTAGGAGTAATTTTGACAACACCAAAGTGAGGTTGAACCTTAGATATACTAGCGATATCAAACATATCAGAGACATAATAAGCAAGAACTGGCATATTTTATTGACTGACCAACGGATCATGAAGCTAGTAGGCCCAACACCATCTTATATTTATCGCAATAGTAAGAACCTTAAGAGATTACTCTGTGTAGAACCCAGTCAGACAACCAGATCCAAGACATCCAGGGGAGATGCTCCTGGCACTTTTCCTTGTCAGAAATGCAACATCTGCAAATATATCACGTTGGAGCAGTTGTTTATACATCCTACTCTGTCATATAGATTTGAACCACACTTTAGAGCAACATGTGAGGACAGAAACTTGATATATTTAGCCAATTGTGTGATGTGTAGTGCTTTCTATGTGGGGATGACGACGAGATCATTGAAGGAAAGGGTACAAGAACATGTCAATGATATCTTGAAGAGTGACATGAAGAATGCCCTAGTGAAACATATTACAACGAATAGGGGGCATTCTTTTGGATTCAGGGTTCTACAGAAAGTTACACCCAGCAAGAGGGAAGGAGACATATTCAATGACCTGGAACAAGTGGAATTGAGTTGGATTTTTAAACTTAAGGCTCAGTATGAGCCAGGATTAAATCAATATGTGAGCATTAGGGCTCCTTTGAAGGCACGTTCACTCAAATAAGTGGTAGTTCAGTTATACCTGTCCTTTTGAGAGATACACCTAGGTACACACATTCATCAGTTGTGATACATAAGTATCACTTTAGCTAGTTATACATCTTCATAGCTGCAGCACACATCTATATATTTACAGTACTAGTATTTAAGTATCTATCAGAGTTTTGTAGGTAAACGTACTTTGTCTAGGAGTTGGACATACCATCAGTAGTTCACTATATACACACACGTGTATATATATATATATATATATATATATATATATATATATATATGTATATATATGTATTTTATTCATGTATATTTTACGCAGCATAATGTATATATGGATATCTAATCCTGTTAATATTTTACATTCTTCCATTTTCGAGGGAGCGTTACAATCACACTGAGCCAGTGGTTGGGGTTTTAGATAGGCTTATGGTTGGTTTCGTTGTATGAGAGGCTTTAAAGCTATAGAAGTCAGCTATTTTATGGATTAACCCATAATCTGTTTATAGTGGCCTAACTGGATGGGCCATATTTTATACCTTTTACACCTCATATTTTATACCTTATATTTTATATGAATTTCACCATTTTTTAGTAGATTAGCCATATCTATGTTTTTATATATATGTTTTTAGGTAGATAGATTCATTACATCTTGTGAGCAAGCTAGTAGTATCATTTGTTAGGTTGTATCTTACATATTTGTGTATGCTGTTCCTTACTTATAGGCAGCATAAGCCCCAAGGCACATACACAACAGTTGGTTGTTGTTTTCATTTGTTGGTGACTGGCAATCATAATAAGTTCACGTTTGATATAGATTTTTTGAACATTTTTTGAATAACTGTTGTGGTTCATGGTAGTTTGTTCCATATATTCATTGTAGGAACGGGCTTGAGAGAGTTTTATCTCGAGGCGTGACACTTCTCCTGTGACACATTGATCAGTTTTATTAAGTTAGTTATGTGATGAGCTCCATGAGCCATGCTTTATGCAGTCTCGGCTCTAGGTCTCAGTCACCCCCTCCTTTGTTGTCTTTGTTAAGATTACTTGAATGTTCATGATTGGGTGATCGGACGACTAAAAAATTTGGTTCCGATTTGATGTCTGTATATTTTTTGCAGTATAGGAGTACTTAGATTGTCAGATGTCAGGAATGCTTCATATTTACAGATGGGGAGACAGTTGAGTATATGTCAATTGTTGGTAATTATATACAAGGTACACTTGCGTCTTGATGGTTCTCATGGTACCAGGGCGCAACAGCACAATAGTATTTCTTTCGGTCTGTGCGCTCACAGACGTTTGATTTTGTGGGTCCCGCTGAGGTGCAGCAGCGGTTATTTGTGGTTGTTAGACATGGAGCGCAATTCTGAGAGACTTTCAAGTATGATGTGCTGATGGCTGCAGCTAGGTATTGACAGATCACTCTAGTGTCTCATTATGTTGACTGGAGATTTGTTGATGGATCATATGACATCATGATTTTTTGATCCAGTGAGATAGCGAACATGACTTCAGCACGAGATGCCAGGATTCATACATACATCTAGCGACTTATATAGAGTGTTAGGGGTCAGTTATTGGGTGGCGATCTTAAACAATTTTAAATGAATTGTTGAGCAAGGTGATTAATGATTTTGCATATATGTATTTTTTGCTGCTGTCTATATGCACATTATAGTTGTTATATATATGCATGTTCACTCTCTTACAGCATTCATATTGGCAGATATAATTTACATTTTTATTGTAGCAGGAAGAGCTCTTGACAAGGCTCTATGGAGACTACTAACAGTGTTAGGCATTGCATTTTATGACATGTTAGCATTCTTATGTCAATGTGTGGTTTTATGCTTAAAACAGTTTTAACATAATTATTGATATCAAGTTCTGTTTATGTTTGTTGTGGCTTTATGCCATTTATATATATGTCCTAGCTGTTTTTGAGTAGCTTTCGAGATGATGTATAGTACGATAGATGTTCTTAGCATTTGAGAATAGATTGCTTATTTGGTTAATCAATTATTTAATTGTTAAATTAGATGTATATTCTATTGGAGAGGTGTGTCTGTTGTAGAGTATATAAGGATTGCATTTTAGGTCATTATTTTGTGTAAAGGATCTGAAGAAGCGTGTTTTACATGTGAAAGCGCTTGTCCGATTAAAGATTACTTGATTTTTATCCATTTATTGTGGTGGTCCGTTCCAGTTTGTCTTGAATACACCATAGGAGGGAACCAGGGCATCATTACCAACATGCTGTTACTGTTGTAACCAAGACACATACTGAACATATCACAATGCATGCTGCACCTGGACTACATGGTATGACTGGTGCATGTCAACAGTACACCACCAATGTCACATACACATCTCTCAGTATTCACACACAACCAATGCAACATACACATCCCTCAATATGCATACACAAGAAATGTTAGATACACCTCTCACTATTCTGTTCACCCTGTGCATCAGACCAATTGAGCATATCCCTGCACCAATGGTGTGGATGACAGGGATGCGGCACAGGCTTCATCATATGCACAGGGTGATACTGTTTGCCAGGGGCATAGGCTACACCAATGTATGACATCATGTGTGTGGGTAAGGGCCGGTGATTTGATTGGACATGTCTGTTCCGTATGCATGTGGGTGTTGTAGAGCCCTACAGTTGTGTTTCTGTGTGCATGTATGTGTGCACACAGTTTTGTCATTTGTGAGGCCTACACAAGTGTATTATGAACAGCTCCAGATTGTACAGACCAGGTTGTACAGCTCACTGTGACTGGCCACAGCCATGTGTCCTGTGCCTGCCAGGGGTTGCACAGGCAGTACCAGGTGGAGGTACAGAATGGCTACTGTCCGACGCCACATGGCCACTGAAATCGTGTCCCTGCTGGGAACATCCAAGGCCACGTCCATGTGGCCTGCTGTGTCCTGGTGTGGACAGCGCAGCACCAGCTGCACTGCTACTACTACCGGCACTATGGGAGCAGCCATGTGAGGTGGCACGCACACGTTGACCTGCACTAGGTGGTGTAGCTGGCCCATGTCCACATTGCCTACGCCTCACCCCTACCAGATGTTCCAACACAGACAGCTCATGCTCACGGATTGCCATGCCGTGGTCAAGGATTCTGACCATGTCATCCAATCGCCTGTCCAGAACATCAGCAATCTGCTGTTGAGCACCTGCCAATGCCTGGATGTTGTTGTTTAGGGTACTGATAGCAGCCCTCTGCAGCCTCTGCCCTTCTCTGTTCTGCCGTTCGGCACGTGCCTGTGCTGCCATTACAGAATGGAACATGCGACTGGTGATTCCAGCTGCTGCGCTATGTCCTGCAGGTGCATGTCTGCCAGAGGTCCTCCTACGAGCAGCACCAGCCACATGTCTGTGTGGCACATCTGCAGTCAGTACACTGCCACCATGGTGTGAAGACACACCTTCTGTAGCCACGACATGTTCCTGTTCAATGCTAACAGATGCTGACTGTCCTTCCTCTATGGCCACTGTTGATGCGGTATGTGTTGGCAGCTGAACTGTGTGTGTGGAAGAGGGGGACATAGCTAGGATGGCAACCGTTGGCACAGATTCAGCCCCTGACATCCCTGCCTGTACCTCATGCATACGTTCATCACTGCTAGCATCTGTGGGGACACTATCAGATGGACCACAGGAGGGTAGCGCACCTACATCACCTGTGAATGCAAAGAAAGACTCTAAATTACAATAGACACACACAAGCACACACACACACAAACACACACACACACACGCACAAACACGCACACACACTGACACACACACACACACACACACACTGACACACTGACACACACTGACACACACACACACACACACACACACACACACACACACACACACACACACACACACACACACACACACACACACACACACACACACACACACACACACACACACACACTGACACACACTGACACACACACACACACACACACACACACACACACACACACACACACACACACACACACACACACTGACACACACAGTGACACACCATGCATGTGATATGACAGATGGCATGCAGCATGCTTGTGATACAGCTGACAGCATGCAGCTCAGACATCAATAGTGTTTGTAAGCATACCCCCTGGAATGCACACTACAGCAGGCAGGTGTCATATCATTATCCATGCAATTCACACGATCATGGCAGTATGCATGCATCCCCGTGATACACCATGTGGACCAGAACAGGATAACAGTACACATGGCTGACGCGACCTTGACATGTAATCTGCTGATGTGTGCATTAACATGCATGCATGCCTGACACAATGGTGTCCTGACATATGTACAGCGTCGTACTGGATATCTCATTGCGGTGTTGTCCATATGCCCTACAGATAGAATGCATGTTGAGCAAATGTGCATGGGCATGGTAGGGGACTGTGAGCCATCTACATTGCTGTACAGTGTGAAGTACAGACACTGTGCCATTGCATGGCATCATGAGGTGTCTATATTGCTAAACAGTGCATGATATGTACGCATTGCATATTCAGAACTGCATGCATACCCATGACATACCAGTGGATTGTGACATACGATGCTGAGGTGTATACACACCAAACCATGCTGTGTCATGTGACAGGTCACTGGAGGACATACAGATGACACCCCTGCACGATGACTACAGAGTGTTAGCTGCCTGGCAACCATGTCTACACATAGCGGACCTGTCACTTCGCCATTTCACACATGACATTGATGTACCACGCACACAAGGTGCACAGCTAACAGTGATGTCCTACGGCAGCAAGGGAAAAGTACAGTATCTGTGGCCTGGTGTCACTGTCTGTGGAATCTGTAAAGGTGACTACCATCATGCTATGACACAGATGTCATGTTCAACACATCTTATGATGTAGACATCACTGACACCTCCACTAGCTGTGCACAGACATTTAGGATGTGCAGCGTACCACATCACCTGTACAATCGGTCTAGTACGGCTGTAATTGGACCATGTGTGGACAAAGTGGGACAGGGTGCATGGGACAGGGTGTATCCACATCCCATATACTGTGTGGCTACGTGTCTCCGGCCATCCCCCATGGCCATGTGTGCACATGTGTTGGTCATGTATGTGATGGCTGTCTATCACACATGACTGTGTTGTCCCATATGACATACACCCATAGATGTTGGATATATCACCATCCACAGGGCTATGTAGACAGCAGGTGTATGTGTGGTATGTGGGGTATGGGTTATGGGAAATTGTGACAATATTGCAACCAAGACGCTACGTGTCTGAGACATGTCGGATGGAACATCACAGTGTGTGAACCCATTGCAGGGGCATATAACACAATGGTGATGCCTGTGGTCTACCCATATCACTGCTCACTGTGCAGTACTGGTTTGTGTACCACACGTTTTGTTCCACTGTATAGTACATATGCCTCCATTGTAGAATGCCTCCACCGTTGTATGCACAGCTGGACACACATGTAGCAATGACAAATACTGTAGTTTCATGTCTGTGTGTCATTTCATTTGTATATATTGCACATGGGTGGCCTGTGTGGATGATGGGTGATGCGACCTGTATATCCATGTATTAACTGGCCACATGGTGAATAGATCTATGCTTTGACATGCCTGATACCGATGATAGTTTCACCTGCAACGGACTCTTGTCTGTGCGGCATGCAGGAGGTACTTGTATAGGGTGACACAGCAGTATGAACATTATCCATGACTGTATGGCAGCCACAGGGTGCACAGTGCAAGTTAACACATTCACCTGTACAATAGCATATAGTAAGCACATGTGTGCATACCATACCTCTCAACCTCTTAGAACAATAAATGTGGACAAAGCCTACTATGATGGGGGCAAATAGGGCCAACTGTGACATATTGCTCTTACAAACTTAGAAATTTGTTAGACTAATAGGTTTGCATGCACATGGTTTTTACACGGAATGTGCAGTCGTAAACACAAATGTATGTCATCATTTAATGACTCCATTCCTCAGCTATTTGCCAGAAAGGGACAGATATTAAGGGGAATACACCGATAATATGAGGCAGACATCTGGACATCCTGCAAATACCTGTACAGTTCAGAGGTATGGTGCATACACAGAGTAGCATAATGTAGCATGAAGCATGTGTGTCCACATACCTTGCATATGTTGTTACATTACATGATGTACACTGACACATGCACGTACGTGTGATATACTGGCCATATGTTCAATACTGACTTACCAGGCAACTCCAGGCTCATTGGTTGGGAGACACCCACCTCCACGATGGCAGCTAGTGTTTGTGGGAGCTGTTCCGAGGGTGTCCCCATACTGGCCAGTAGCTCCTCTGTGTGTGTGAGTGGATGCTGGGTTGGTGGCCCACCACCTGTTCCACCTTGTTCCCTGGCGATTGCAGTGGCACGCTGTTTTGCATGACGTATCAAGTCCGTGCAGTGTCTGCGCAACTGCTGGTAGTTGCTGTTGTGGCCACCCACTTCATTGACCCTCCTGCGATGATCCTGCCACAGGTCGTCCCGCTGCTGTGCGTGGTGTGGCACATGGCTAAATAACACCTCATAGTTCTCATGGAGGTACGGGATTACGACATCATCCTCCTGTCAGCTGTATGCTGGTAGGCGTGTATGAGGCATTATCTGTAAGACATGATGAAGGTGACAGGTCACATTTACAGACATGTACAGTGATACTGCTGCACATACATTTCTAGTACATCTGCACAGTTATCTTTGCAAAGCAACATGACACTAACACGACTGGCATGTATGTGTCACACACATGTAACACCCATTATGCATTGGATATCATCCCCATATATGTGTGTCACCTCATTAGTGTCCCTACTGCATGTGATGTCTGTCTTCATGTGGGCATGTCTGCTTGCCTGCACTGGTGTTCTTACCTATCTGCGCATGCCTGATGTATCCACGGTAATGCTGTTGACCTTGATGCTGTGTATATGTCACATATCAACACAGACACAGCCTTACTGGACTTGGGCAGTGATAATGCACCAAGTACGCATGGAAACCTGTACATGCATCTGTTTTGCCATAGACATCTACACTGTACTGTACAGCTGTTCAACATCCTGCCACTGATCGCCTGTGTTGCACATGTGATAGTCATGGGAAAATGTCTAGTCGGACATCATTCGCAGGTAAGGTTATCGGCTATAGCATGTACGGGCTGGGTTTCCTAGCTGTATCCAACACCCATTACGCCACCACAAGGGGCATCAGTGACACATTACTGATCCAGATAGTTGATACTACATCTACCATACGGCCATCACACCATGTATGACAGGGATGATATGTGCAGCTATGTGGACAGGGCTGCATGGTATGGCGGGAGTATTTCACAGGTATGGCACAGGGATCTGTCCAGCATGTGGCCATCCTAGTCGTAGGACAGTGGTTGTCCATGACGTATGTCTTTCAGATCAGGCTATGGACTTGTAGCATGTCTAACAGCATAGTGTGGCATATGTCTGTATGCAAGGTGGATAGCATGCTGCATACTGGAGGTGAGTATTGAGGATGCTGATATCGGCCATCCACGCATGGGCCGTACCCCTGCAGGGTGATATGTGTTCCAATATTGGTCACACGGGTGCTGTGTATGCCTGTACAATGATCTCCGTGCTCATGGATACCACCCTGTCATGTCATGGGTACCTTGGATGACTACCTAATGGGCCAGGGAGACATCTCCAGCTCAGGGAAGTGTACTGCACAACACCATCCCTAACACAGTGTCCATAATGTTGACCACAGCCTAGGTGTTACTTAATGGGTACAGGGGTATTCCCCTAGTGGTGTCATTGCTGATATCATCCACCAGAATGTGCACATATGTCACACACCTCACACACACAGCCCATTCTGTATGTTGTTTGCAACACTGTGACAACTATTGCCCATTGGTCATGGCCATTCACATCCTCACATACACAGATGGCTGGCATTTGTCTGTGTGGTATGGGCTACAATGCGGGTGGGGTACAACACATTAACCCTGGTTTACTGTAGCTGACACCGTGTGATATGCACATATCACTGTAGCACCTTTAGTAGTTGTGAGTCTGTCAACAGGCCACTAGTAGAACACTCCTGTGACATACAAAGGCATTTGTAGTCAAACATCCGTACTGCCTTGTACATCTGTACTGCTAACTACATTGATAATGGTTCATGGACTTGCAGACCATACCTGGCAGTGTTCTGATGCGGTGCCACCAATCATGACTGTCGTCAACACTTGTTGTTTGATATTATCCAACACCCTATCTGTATTGTATGGGCATGCTCGGCACTTGTTCAGAGCTTCTTGGCACGTTATGAGCTACTGCTTAGTTTAGCACCCATTTCACACCAGTCCTCACAGGTACACTGTCTGTCCATACACTTCCAGCTTGCTTACAGTACAACAGATGTCGTACACACATCACTCATATATCTCGTGAGACATGGTGGTTTATATGGCGTGTCCACCTGGCACGTACCACTTATATACAGGTATGTCCAATTGGCACATACTAGTGCTATTGCCTGTCACTATGATGACTATGTTGTACATGTGGCAATAGAGCTATTCTCATGTACACAGTCAATGCACACCTCCCAACATACAACAGTACAGCCTGTGGGGGATGCACATATGCAGCCCTGCTGGGGGTTATACTGTCACCAACCCTGACTGCATCTGACAGTCGTGTGGGGATGTGCAACATTGGCAACACACCCCTCTCATCACATAGTCCCACATGATCCCCACCACAGGCCACACATATGGAGACACCTTGTACAGTACCCCTCCATACTCTGTGTGGGCACCAACAGCAGCCCACATCGCCAAACACAACCACACCAACCTATAGCCCACAGACACATGTGCCCATCACATAAAGCCAGCAGGGTGTCATAATATACACAACACACCTGTCATAGGTGACTGTCGGCGGTCACACTACTGTTCCACTCAGCAGGCTACACAAAGCGATAGTCACTTACATCCTGCTGTCAAGTAACTGGTTCTGCAACATAACCTATGCACACATGCCACAACTCAGCAGATACGATGTGACTGTCATTTTCCATGTTTGTGTTACTGAAGTTGTATCACAGGGCACAGACTACATGTGCAGGGACACGTAATAGCCCACCAATGTTGTAGCCCTGATGGTGTGGTCCGAGACCTGGGGAGCATTTTGCGGTTAACCGGACCTGTTACCACTGTACAATGAGTGACTGTGTCACTCCCAACAGTTGCCCATGCTTCTGCTGTCATTCCACAGGCATCTGGTATAAGTCCACTTTGACAGACCTGGTCAAACATGATGCTGTGGCACAGTTGACTTGCACCTGTCAGCCCTGGGAGTATGGATCACATGTTGGACTCTTGCTGCTTTTATACTGCCTTGCACAGTGTCCAATAACAGTCATGACCAGAACGGGAACTGGCTAGCGAAACATGTGATCATGTCACACAATGCTTGACATCATCCTCTGTGACACACGCAGGCAAGGCACACCTGATACTGCACCACTTCAATATCTCTGCAGTGACTGGGACCTGCCTCTTGGCTCACACCTGATACTGCACCACTTCAATATCTCTGCAGTGACTGGGACCTGCCTCTTGGCTCACACCTGATACTGCACCACTTCAATATCTCTGCAGTGACTGGGACCTATGTCTTGTCTCTGCAGAGTACACCTGCAATGACTGGTTATAGACAGACCGTACATCTCAGGCACGTACCTGGACTGGCACACCCACGGCTGAGGTGTCCCCATATTCCACTATGTTGTACACACATCCCGGCTGGTTACATAGCAGAATGCATCACAGGTGCTCCATGTGCAATTAACTGTGTCTGGAACTGCTATGCACAGTATTACCAGCTGCGGATTCAACATACCCCACAGTTACCAGACCTCATTTCATGGTGTACTGGACAGTTGGGCTCATACTGCTGCTACTGATATGAGACTGACAGTAACCCAGACTTAACTGTGATAGCCGCACATGTACCAACACATTAGGTGTACGCTGTCTATGAGTCATAACCTCCGCTCAGCTGGTTCGACCCATACACACCACCTCCAAGACCAACAGTATCCTTGACATGGACACTACCAACATGTGACTGTTGTTCCACACCTGGGGTTATCCCCTCATTGGTGGAATCCGAACATATGCTACTCACCCTTGTTAGCCACATACCAGCACCACTCACTTCACGGCATACACAGTAGATGAGTACTACAACACCTACTACAGAAGTCGTATGACAGCGGTAGTTGATGTCATGACACACGTGCAGGTGGACAATGCACATACAAATGCTGAGACATACCCCAGTGCACTTCATTAGCATGTAAACGACAATATGGATCATGCTATTCCACACAGAGCCATGATGGTACACACCAGATAACAAACGACAATCTGGGGGTGCGATTCCATAGACATACTTTACAACAACAGGTGGGGGCTGTTGCACAGTGGTGTACATTCCCATGGGTGGGGTAACTCACTGGTCAGCCTCGGTAGAGACACGGGATCCCTTATGACATACTCCATAACTAGCTGCGTACACATTACTGTGACACATTCCAAGATGTACCACAAGGCATTATGGTGGTATGTCAGTAGTCGTATGCAATACCCACATCTGCTCACACATACAACTGTCAGTCTGGAACATGACAGTAACAGGTGATGTTGGCAACAAGCTGTCTGATGGCTATAATGCTAACATTATACCCTCTCACTCCCTACGGGGCCACATTCCTTGCAGGAACATTGCGGTGTACCTGCGGTCATACCTACACAGTACTGACCTGCACTCTGTATGTCCTAGGACTCTGGCCTCTTGTCACCCTACAAAATTCCAGGCTGTGATGTCCACAGACCTCTGAACAACATGTCTCTCCACTGGGACACCTATCCAGTAATAGCCTTGTACCAGACATTGTGGCCCCTGACTGGCACTCAGCGACAGTTACACTCCACACAGGTGATGCCACAATGCACGACTGGGGCTATTGCCCTACACACCTCACTGGACTGTTCTGTATGGCTATAGGGCACATCATCATGGACATCATTCACTGAGTCTTTGTTGTGCTCTGGTCCTTTGATGCCAGCTGGGTTGGTCTTGTTGGGGCCACAGCATGCCTCCTACATCTGTTGAACACCTTTCATACAGTTGCCAGAGTAGCTGATGATGACACGGGGGTCCCCACAGCCTACATTGTCCTCTCACTGCCTTTCAGCACCATTCTCCATTCTGGTATTGACAACATACACATCTACCTGCACATCACAACATATGTCTCAGGATATTATGCAAAGTGGCTAATGGACGGGACACACACACTGAGGGTGGCATACCATATCACATACTGCATTCCAGTTACACTTGGCATACCACAGTCCTCAGTCATGGGGCCCTCATGTTCGGTATATGCTTCCCTGAGGTACAGGCCACAACTGAGGGGACTTCCCTGCCTAGCTTTACAGACCACTGCATACCAAGCACCGTTGTTGATCCACCAGCTGATACAGACCCCATTCATATGGGTGTCACTGTGATGGATACTTGATATGAACATCATGGCCTCAACCTGCATGACACTTGGTATGAACATCACCTTTGCAGTACACCATCCTCCCACTGGGTATCAGATAGGTGTTAGTCCCCTACATACATGTCGCATTGTACGTGTTTGTAAAACTCATGTATGTCGCACACACTCCTGTGATTACCACATTGCCACTATGGCGTGGATATCCTTCTACATGTCCACACTTGTCTGTACTGGGTGTGTAGCTGGTACATAGGCACCCATTGTACCTCTGAACTCCGGACTTATACACACATCCATAGGTACAACACCCTGCTTAGGGTGTACCTTACACAACAGCTTTACATAACTCAACATTAAAACGCCATGATGTTTATTGAGCTACGACAGTTAAAGTTTGCGGCTGATGTACAGACACCACGTCTGTACACATTTGTGGACTACATACTCAGGGGTGACCTCTGCTGCAAAGACAGGGCCCATGTCTGCAAATATGTTAATGGATATACTCCGCATACGCGACATAAACAATAGCCACTATGAGCATGATGCTCATGGATATGTGCACACACGCGACAGTTTGTGGCATGTGCTTGGGGGTTGCATTCCCAGACCGGACGCTCACCATGCTTTGGGACAAGATTCCTATGTACATCACGCATGGACAGTCAGTAGCAGTGTTCATGTGATATCTCACTTGGTGGATGGTGGACACATGTACGCCAGGGATCACTGCAGTAGCTGTACTGTGCAGAGATGCAGGTTACACATGGCTCTTTTGTTCACAGGACACTACCCTAGAGAGGTGCCACTGGTGTGCACACTGTAGTTGTTGTTGCACATAGACTTGCCAGACTGCATGGTACCCCACTATGAACCTGTGGAGCTATTACATGTCCTTTGTGCATGGTTACTGGAATAGCCTTTCCATTTAGGTTAGCTGTCACGCTATTACAATGTCCCATGACTACAGGCCATATGTATCCTTTTACTGTACACGCCAATCATGTTCTTGTTTGTCTGTCACATCTCTTCTGCTATTCTAGTATGGGAGTAATGTTTGCATCCTTTGCAAATGCACAGAGTGGATTACGTTATTTATTTCATCATAACTGTTTATACATAAATTAATTACATACTACTCACATCACTATACGTTACCTTTGGTATGCATCATATGCCTGTTCTCCTGTGTAGCATTTCTAACATATCAATCTACTGTACTATACATTACACATGCTTTACATGGTATCTCATAATTCAAAGCATACTTGCACAGAGGGACCACCTTAGATATGTCATTGACGTTATATGCCCATACACATGCGTGCTGTTACAGTATATCCACATATACTATCCCCTGCTATGGCACGTACTTATTGGACATACCCTGCCACTGACGGCAGGTTGTATAACATTGTTCTGTTTAAAGCCATCATGTTGCATCCCTTGTGGTGTCTATGCTGTTTACCTTGTGGCCCACTGCTGGACGCACATCTTCTACAAACATTAGTACGATCAGCAAGACATCACTACATAAATACCATTTCCCACTTTATGCATGGCGGACACTTTTAATTACTGCAAACCAGGCTATGCATACACTGACATAACTTAATACAGAACATACTATACATACAGTTAGTGTTCTACATACCTTGATATCGTTCCGGTATTTTGTCTCTATCTCACTCTTCTGTATCACTCTTTAAACTGTTTTACGGTATGAGCATACAGATTGCATATCTGGCAAGTCATCCTTATATACGTCGATACCTGCAACATGTGGTTTACTGCCACCAATTGGTGTTCCGGTGTGACTAATTACGTGCACTTCAGCTGTGCAGCTACTCCATTCGCCAATTACGTGGCAACAGTGGGGTATAATTGAATTCTCCACTTGGGCATTGGCCATTTGCCCTGCCTTCGGGGAGACGGCCTGTATTGTGTTTTGTTGTGTGTAATTGCAACTGCTATGTGTAGAGCCAAGTGTATTTTGGAGTCATGTCCCCCGTGGATTGTGTGTAATGGCTTGAGTATGTGATTCTACCTGTGACTGTACCTGTCATCCCACCCGTCTGATAACGGACTATTGAAAACACCTGTAACATCACTGTTTTTTCCGTTATACGACGGATACAATTTTGCATGGCGCCTTTAAATGTGTCTCTCACAAGATATGTTAACGGTTCAGCAGATGTAATTGACTAACTGGATGTTTGTGCTGTGATTACGGTCTGTATTGCTATTGTTTCCAGTGTGAGGGATGTAGGCGGGTTTACTTAGCATATACGGTTTTGTGGGGCTTGCATTTCTACGTAGTCCATCTATATGTGTGTGGGCCCTTCCCTAATTACAGTACTATCACTTAATAGACTTCCATTACGGGAATTTATTTTGGGCCTTTGTTAATTGGTTTCTATATGGTATAAAGGTGAGGTTGATACTTCCATACCTCTGGATGTACGGTGATATGTGCAGGGATATTTCTAAATGATCGCTATCCCGTATATGTCTGTCCCAGATATTTGCAGTCATTGCAGTGGTGTTGGTGTCAGACCCTCTGTGACATGGCTTGCCACATTTTCATATGGCCATAGTTGGACACTTGCGGGTCACACAGTGGTGTTTACAGGCTGACATATGGCCACGGTCAGTACACAGGATAGCACATACTTTTATACTCATTACATACCATTTGTTCTTGGACCTTAACTACTTATCGGTTTGCATATAACATTTCCGTTTCTTACATACAGGCATGAGTATTTCCTGCAACTATTGCATAATATTTGGGACATACTAATGTCCTAAACTCTCGGACAGTTGCCCTTTGTAATGTTTCATGTCAGGACACACCTGCCCAGGGGGAGGCTGTCCCTCCCAATATGGTACAGGTGTTTACCGCATGCCTATGGCTAGCTATACCCACACCTACCATAATCATCTACCTTCGAGTTGCCACCTACAGACACATGATGCGGACACACACACACACACACACACACACACACACACACACACACACACACACACACACACACTTTACAGTCACACGGAAACACACATGGCACCCTCAACACACACATGCACAGGCTACATCACTCACAACCACAGTTGTACATGGTACCTACGTGGACCGCACCGCCAGCAGCGGTGACTACGTCCTTACTATTGTCATATTGCTCGCGGTTCTGCTGTTCCAATACTGTGTTCTTTCTGTCTTTCAGCCTCCTGGTTATGCGTGTTGGTGTGTGACACTTTCCATAGTTGGCGGTATCCTATTTATTTGTACCTCAAAGGTGTTTTGAATGTCGTTAACCTATCTATATATTTGCAGATGTCAGTGACCCCTTATATATCGACATATATATCACACTAACGCCCTTTCTATCTGTATTATATATATATATACATATCTCGGACAGGGGTGGTGACAGGCATGCTACGCCTTTCATTGTGTGTTTGTCAGTGTATACTGTGTTTCCTGGACTCCGCACATTTGTGTCTGTACCTGTCACATTATACACCTGCCATAGGTTAAGATTACCTCCCGTCCCACTTTGCGAGGGACAGTCTCTCTTTGTGCAGTTGTGTCCTGCAAAATATTTGTGAACATAGAAACTGTCCTGCGACTTTGGGACAAACATATTCCCTATAGTTTATGTAATAGTTGCATAAAACACTTATTCTGTATCTGATCCACCTACATGTTACAGGACATGGAACACGTACCTGCGACCATTACTAGAATAAGCTTTTTATCTATGCAAAACACTGATGTTCTGGTTTTTGTACTGGCCGGGTATATGTGTCGCTCTGCAGACATCTGGCGTATGTCCCACATTGGTCATTTGAAATGTGGCAACCCTACCGTACATACATCTTGGCTAGCAATAGTGTTGGGTGATTGTATACATGATTGCCTGTTCCACTCCTGGCAGTGGTCGTTTTACCCTTCAGAGCAGGCGCTATTTGTTCAGGGGTGACTAATGCTGGTTTCACCTGTTCTGTACATCATTGACCGTGATCTGCGCAGTGGTCGGTGAAGCTTAGCCCTGTTTCGCGGATATCCGTATAGTCGTATTTAAACATCGCTTACCAGCTGTGGGCAACACTTATTCCCGCTAACGTGTGCTACACATATTCTGCATTTCCCATGCCATCGGGATTACGTTACATCCCTTGTGGGACTTGGGACCGGGAACATGCATGACAGTCACTGCATGTACCATTTGGACATCTGGTGGTTGTACACGTATTATGTCATTTTGTATGTGAAGTACACTACAGCAGTTACTCCACACTACACTCACATGGATAACTCTGTTAGTTTACAAATTGATGAGTCCAGTTAATGGTATGTCCATGTGATGTTTACTGGCTGTACTCCGACATTGGGTATGTATATCACAATTAGCTACACCTGATAATGTGCTACGCCTTCATACGACCGTGGATGCAGCATGCTGGGGTGACGAATGCCTGTCATGGGTACATCCCCTGCCTTGACACAACATCCATGATTACATTTTGTGGAGCCCCTCAGTAACACAGTGGGGAATCCATGATGAGTGTGTGTAGGACAGTGCTTACATACATGTGCTCCCGTGATTGCCTCTGCTCCAGTAAGCGACAGTTGCTTACTCAATGTTGTGGCGACGGGAGTCACTGTTTGCCCTGTTTGGTGTTTTGCCTCTGACAATCGGGCATGTACCTACCGATGTACCTGAGAACCTATACACACACATCACCGACAGATGCTGATAGGTGCATCTACTGTTCAGGTGTTGACATTTCTGTGTACCAATGGCTGTTGTGTGTACAATGTTTGAGGGCTGCCTATGTAGGATTCCACAGTGGGCCACCTATACATCACAATTTACAGGTGGTCGTGTTTGTATGCCATCCATTTTACTGTGTGTGTAGTTGGGGAGGGGTGTCAGTCCATGGGAGCCTACCCTGTCAAGGTATGTGTTATACATTCCCTCTTTGCCAAGGCGTAGGCATATTGGGCACACCTCCGTCTGCCTACTGGGGCTGGAACAGTGTGTCCGTGGTCTGGTTACCTCTGTGCCTGTGTTGGCCTTGGCAATTGCGTTGGGCTGTGAGACCCTCCCCCATTTTGACCCTGCTGCAGCTGTTTCCGCAGGATCATATTATGTAGCATGGCAAATACTATGAAGATGTGGGCACACGTGCCTGGAGAGTACTGCAAGGCTCCACCAGATGTGTCCAAGCACCGGAACCATGATTTTAGCATCCCGGACACACGCTCTATGATGATTCTGGTTTGTGCATGTGCCTCATTATGGTGTTCTTGCATTGGTGTGTGTGCATTTCTGATGGGGGGGTCATCATCTACGGCTCCAGTGCATAGCCAGCGTCCCCCACAAGGTGGCCTTGTGGGATGTTCCCCCTGACAAATACCTGATACAGCTGTGAGGCATGCCAGATATGGGAGTCATGATAGCTTCCAGGGCTGCCAGCACACACATGCATGATAATGCACTGGGCATTGCACACGACCTGGCAGTTGATGGAGTGGAATCCCTTCCGGTTTATATAGTGCCTACCATACTCACCGGGTGGTGATTTGATTTGCATGTGCGTGCAGTCTGTCGCACCCAGTACCTCCAGGTAGTTTGCCACATGGTGGAAGTGACGCATATTGCTGGCCAACTCCTCCTGAGTTCGGGGGAAGTATATATGCTTATTGGCATGTGCTAACATGGCATCCAGGAACTGGTGTAGTACCCTGGATGCCTATGCCTGTGAGATCCCCATTATATCTCCATTTGGCCTTTGAAAGGTACCTGTGGCTAGTATTCGCAAGCTTACACGTACCTTCGTGTCCACTGGGATGGGTTCCCCTCTGTTGTTTCTGGTTCTCAGGTGTGGCTGGCACAGCTCTACTATTTGCTGTAAGATGACTCTTTCCACCCTGTAACGCAATACTATCTCCAGATCATGTAGCCCCTGGTAGGTTACCCTTGGTCTGAACACTCTTCTCCTCCTCCGAGGCCTACGGTGGTTGTCGGCATCATCCTCCACAACACCGTCGGCCTGTAACATATGCTGATGAATCACAGCTATGGCAGCTCCCAACATGTACATTTTAAAAGTTCCCCGTCTGTTTACACCTATGGTGCAGTGTTTGAGAATACACAGGTGTGTGTTGGGTGCTTTCACACTTTATACTGTTTTGCTGTGAACACTGATGATGTCATAGGGTGTGTATGTACGATCGTGGCTACAGGGTATCTTCTGTGTTTTATTAATGGAACCACTATTGTGCTGCCTTTGGTGCTGCATTACATTTGGGTGCCGTGAATTACCTCCTGCCCTTCCATTTACATTTGTGCATGTTACACCTACCATTTGCTGGCATGCATCCAGCAGCCTGCTTTCATTTGTACTTTCCTAGACCTGGCTTATCTTGCGTAATGTGTGCTATTGCCTGTCTACTGTGGGTTTGCTTTGCTCAGCTATGACAGTTCTCCTATCTTTGCATTCCAAGTCCTCCCCTCCTTTCTTTGCAATCCTATGCCTCCCCTATCCTGTTTTGCAGGTTTCTGCATGCAGGCTTGCCTACTGCCGTCGATTGTACACAGATTATCCTGCTTTGGCATTTCCTTCTTTTCTTCTCCTGACCTTCCTGTTTGTGCTATTGTTCGCGGCACGTGCATCCACTTACCGGGTTTCGGGCACAATTTCATCCCCGTACACATGCGCTTTTGGGCACCATGTGCACTCTCAGCTAAACGGTTCTATACCTTCCTCCCCACCCCTGTCCTGCAGCTTTGCTTAGCAACGGCCAGGCCAGATTTGCATTGCTCCAATGTGCTTACTGATACGGTGGCACTCTCCTCTGCTGATGTCATGTATCACCTCTGTTACACTCCTTGGTGTTATAACTCTGCGCCATCAGGTACATCCTTAATCCGGCGGGACGTATGCGATTCAGTATTACCTGCCTCATTTGCATGGCATTGACTACTAATTCATAGTTACAGTGCCGAACATTGTTGCGGGCCCTTGGCAACCCTTGTGCTTGCTTGTGATTTGTCTTACGTTGCGATTTTATGATATTTGTATATATTTCCTTTGTATTCCTGTTTGCGCACACATGCCCTGCGGTTGTACTGTGTGTTACTGTGGACATGACATTAAATGTTGTTTTTTAGGTGTTGTGCATCTTTACTTGTGCCATTGGCTGTGTATTTAGCCATTGGCATATGTTAACTTTGTAATACATGAGTCTGGTCTGCTTCCATAACTCCGATGTTCTGTTTGGGAAAATGTAAACCGTGTTTTTTGGTTTACATTTCCATGGGCTTGCGCTACGCCTGCACCACTTTTTGAATCGCTGTATGCCTTCATTAGCATGGTGCGACACTTTGCATGGGGTGATTTGCATACCTATGCTGAGGGCTGCGTAGATCTGGCATATGCCGGTAGTGTACGTGGAGTTGGTTCATACCTGAATCGCTCGGCGGACATATTTGGCATTATCCCGCATACGCTACGCCTGCGCCTGGCACAGGCTTCATGAATATGGGGGTAGTCTACACTTTGTGGTAACATTTATGAATCCCTATTAATATTTAAAGCTGCAAGAATATCATTAGGAAAACTAAAATTAGGAGGAAGAAGGTGTGAGTTATGTCTGTGTTGTCTGTTTACTCAGAACAGCGTGCACTTAGTGAAAACTTAGTGTAGGTGTTATTGAATATGGGGTATGATGTTCCTAGATAGAAATTACCCCATGACTTTTTAATATCAGTACAACAAGAGATAATAAAAGAAATGGGGTACAAAATACACATCATTGTTCAGTACAGACAAAGTAGTTACTATCCAAAACCTTTCAAATGAACAAGACATCAACAATTTCTTTACAAATGCATTGGTGGTCACATTCAATTGGAACATCCTTAAAGTGAATGAGAATGTTTTTAAAATTTTAGAGGACACACCCAAATTTCTTTTTAAGACAGGTAGGAACTTCAAATACCCACTTGAACATCCTAAAACCTTTTCTGCACACACCCCTCTCAAAGGTACTAGAAAATGTGGTGCCTGTGGGCAATGTTCACACATTTTAGAAAATGATTATATGTATCTAGAAGAGTTCCCTTATAACATTGTCTTATCACATGGAAATTGTGCTTCCAAATGGGTGATATATATATAGCAGTTTGTGTGGGAGGCTCAAAATATTATATTGGGAAAACTGAACAACACTTTAGGAGGAAAATGTATGAACATGTATATGCTGTTACTGGGAATAATTCCAGCAATGCTTTGTTCAAGCACACACAGGAATGTAATATTTGGAAATTTAAGTTTGGAATACTGGAAGTGATCCTTTACAATGATTGGGCTGGTTCTTGGGAAACAAGAATTAAATGTAGTGAACTGATTTGGCAGCTAAGACTCAATGCATCTAGCAACTTGGGTTTAAATGGCCATTTATCCATTTTTCCAACACTGAAATCTAGATCTGTAAGATTGTGGTGTTATTTGAGATTTTTTCTTTATTTTCCTTGACTAGTTTTTCAGTACACATTATCATTATTATATTTATTCAATATTATTAATTATGACTATTTATTTACATTGTTTTCAGGTCATTATATATTGAAATGTAAAAGAACAAAACTAACAAATAGATCCACAAAAAACGATGCTCCACAAAGACCAGTAAGCTCCACTGCAGAAACGCAATTTTATTTAACAACAAAATTTTATTTATTTATTTATTTTACATTTGTTGACCGGGATAGTCCGACTGGATGCATGTCCATTTTCATGGGAGGGGGGGAAAAAAAAATAAGAAAAAAAAATAAACAAATATTACATTCAGCATACATCAGAACATACATACAGTTAATTAAATTTTTTTTAAATTTTTTTCAATTTTTGAATTATTCAGAATTCCAGAAAACCAGAAGCTTCATCAGCAAAACAGGAGCAAGTGCTCACAAGTTTAAAAAGGTATGGGGGTGGCGCCAAATTGAGGTCACCTCCTTAACCACAGCAAAAAACTATTGTTTAAAATACCAACATAGAAAAAATAAATAAAATATTAAAATACAAAAATAAGAGGAAAACGCCAAAGGGAACCCTAGCATACACTAGCCTGTCGGTAAAATAACCTTCAAACATACACGATCAGACCGTATACAACTGCTACATTTAAACAATACAAGTAAAAGCATAGTACTAAGCTACACATAGTGTCAATAGAATTAACATTTACCTAAATAAACAGAGAAATAAAAAATGTAAAAAATAGTGTTTCAAAGAGCAAGTAAGATGCTGCTGCTCTACCTAGGCGCCCCAAAAATTATGCAACCATCTAAAAGGGCTTTCATGAAATGTCTACATACCTTATCTGAGATAACTCCTGTACTTCAGTATAGCAGCAATGTTGCAGTTATCATTGAGCCCGGGATATGAGAAGGCATCTAACTGGAGCTGCCATTCTAATTCCCGGGTCTCTACAATTAAAGCTTGCGGTCCCCCTCTAATGTCCATTCTGATATTATCGATGCCCATAAATTGGAAACTGTGACCACTATTGCTCAAAATATGCTTGGAGAGGGCATTGTCACTTTTTTTATGGTTGATAGCATAAATATGTTGGTAAATACGGTTGCGGAATTGCCGATCCGTTTTACCAACATAAAATGCTGCGCAGCATTCACAGAATGCTACGTAGACTATGGCCTTAGTATTACAGTTAATTTTGTGATTAATGAAATACTTCCTGTTACCTATAACAAAGGAGTTACCAACACGGAGGTACCTACACCACTTGCAGCACCCACATGTGGTGGTACCTTTCATTCTCACCATATGGTCAAAGCTCTTATTTCTCTGTAAAAGGTCTTTGAGATTACTCCCCCTACGAAATGTGAACACAGGGGAAAGTCCTAACCTTTCGTGTAACCTCGAATTCATAATAAAGAACCAGTTCTTCCTTATAATGGAGCAAATTTGCCCTGAATTTGTATTAAAAGCAGTAATGAAGCTAGTAGAAAAGTCGGGGCCCTTACTGTTGTCATCAATTAAGGAAATCTGTGTAATAGAGGTGTCTGAGATAACTGGTGAACTTTCACCCCTGGACCCCCCCAAACTGGAGGAAAGAAGAGGTGTTAGAGTACCATTCAAACGTTTAGAAAAAACTTCTACCGTTAATTCAATAATCAAATCTTCAGGATAACCTCTATTTAGAAAAAAATCTTTAAGTAAGGAACACTCGTTGTGGAAAGCATCATCAGTGCTACACATACGTGCGGCCCTAACCAGTTGGCCCTTAACAATGGACCGCTTCTGCTTCCAAGGATGACAACTTGAAAAATGCAAGAAAGAGTTGCAATAAGTAGTCTTCCTAAAAATTGAGGAGCAGAATCTCTTATTACACATATCCTTTATCAACTGAACATCCAAATATTCAATGGCAGAAGTCGAAAAGTGGTATGTGAATTTTAAGAATTCTGTTGTGGAATTCATATGTGAAATGAGTTCTAAAACCACATCTTCACCTCCTTCAACGAGCATAAAGGCATCATCTAGAAACCGTGTGTAGATTTTAGAGCACCTCTGGAAAAGTGGGAAATTAAATAGAAACTTTTTCTCCCAGTAGGCTACAAATAAATTTGCAACACTGCTGCCACACGGGGACCCCATTGCAATTCCTTTCTTTTGGAGAAAATATTGATTATCAAAAATGAAAAAATTAAAAGATAGAATGATGTCAAGTAACACTGTAACAACAATGATGTCATTACTAGGTGCGCCATGTTCATGCAGCATAAGCTCAATCCATTCAACAGCCTCTGCGTGAGGGATTGAGGTATACAGATCGACCACATCAATGGTCAAAAAATTGAGATCACCGTCAAATTGAACCTCATTAATCAGGTTCAAGAAAGCCCAAGAGTCTTTACAAATCTGTGGAATTGATTTCAGATATTTGCCAATAATGTTGTCAATAATGCGAGCGCAGGGATGCGTGATAGAACTTCTACCATCAACCAGCGCATGCATAGGTGGCTCAGAAAGACTCTTATGTATCTTGGGGATCCCAAACATGACTGGCACTCTAGGCATGGAGATGTCAATGAAGTTGTAAGTGTCCATGTCAATTCTACCTTCAAGGAAAAGGTCCCTAAAATAGCCTCTAATTCTTTTATAGGTAATAGTTAACTCATTAAGGGATGAACTTTCATACCCAGGTGAATCCAACACCAAAAACTTTTCTACTAGCTTCATTACTGCTTTTAATACAAATTCAGGGAAAATTTGCTCCATTATAAGGAAGAACTGGTTCTTTATTATGAATTTGGGGTTACACGAAAGGTTAGGACTTTCCCCTGTGTTTACATTTCGTAGGGGGAGTAATCTCAAAGACCTTTTACAGAGAAATAAGAGCTTTGACCATATGGTGAGAATGAAAGGTACCACCACATGTGGGTGCTGCAAGTGGTGTAGGTACCTCCGTGTTGGTAACTCCTTTGTTATAGGTAACAGGAAGTATTTCATTAATCACAAAATTAACTGTAATACTAAGGCCATAGTCTACGTAGCATTCTGTGAATGCTGCGCAGCATTTTATGTTGGTAAAACGGATCGGCAATTCCGCAACCGTATTTACCAACATATTTATGCTATCAACCATAAAAAAAGTGACAATGCCCTCTCCAAGCATATTTTGAGCAATAGTGGTCACAGTTTCCTATTTATGGGCATCGATAATATCAGAATGGACATTAGAGGGGAACCGCAAGCTTTAATTGTAGAGACCCGGGAATTAGAATGGCAGCTCCAATTAGATGCCTTCTCATATCCCGGGCTCAATGATAACTGCAACATTGCTGCTATACTGAAGTACAGGAGTTATCTCAGATAAGGTATGTAGACATTTCATGAAAGCCCTTTTAGATGGTTGCATAATTTTTAGGGTGCCTAGGTAGAGCAGCAGCATTTTACTTGCTCTTTGAAACACTATTTTTTACATTTTTTATTTCTCTGTTTATTTAGGTAAATGTTAATTCTATCGACACTATGTGTAGCTTAGTACTACGCTTTTACTTGTATTGTTTAAATGTAGCAGTTGTATACGGTCTGATCGTGTATGTTTGAAGGTTATTTTACCGACAGGCTAGTGTATGCTAGGGTTCCCTTTGGCGTTTTCCTCTTATTTTTGTATTTTAATATTTTATTTATTTTTTCTATGTTGGTATTTTAAACAATAGTTTTTTGCTGTGGTTAAGGAGGTGACGTCAATTTGGCGCCACCCCCATACCTTTTTAAACTTGTGAGCACTTGCTCCTGTTTTGCTGATGAAGCTTCTGGTTTTCTGGAAGCGAAAACGCTTTTGTTGTTAAATAAAATTGCGTTTCTGCAGTGGAGCTTACTGGTCTTTGTGGAGCATCGTTTTTTGTGGATATATTGAAATGTGTTCTTTTAGTGTTAATACTCAACATACAGATTTTTATTGGTGGATTCATGACATGTGGTATTTAAAATTTTCTATTTAAGCTGTTTTGGATATATTTGATATGGTTCTGATGAAGCCCCTTTGATTAAAGGGGACGGAAGTGCTTAACTGTTTTTTTTTTTTATTTTAATAAATTTTACAGCATTTACTCTTTTATGTGTTGTAGTGGATTTTGTACTTTTTCATTGGGGCACTCATATTTTAGACACTATGTGAGCTAGTTAGTTTGCTTCTTTGAGATTTCCTTTGGGCCTGCACATCCAAACATTTTTGTTCTAGACCTTGACCACAGCCATGTAGCCTGGTGTGCTCCTCCAGCAACTACTCCATTTGTTGTATTTGCCTCATTAGTATGATATTGTATAAGAATATTTTTGCAGATGTGCTGGTATTATATTTTTGGGTGCCACCATATGAATCAACGGTGAAAGCATGCCTTCACGAGCATAAAAACATGCTCAGTAGTATTTTTTGTTATTCAGTGGGCACCATTGGACATGTGGTCTACTCCATTTTGTGAATTTCTGATGGGTATAATTATCCAGGGTACCAAGGTTCAACAGGGAAAACCAATAGGGTAAAAACCTACCAAGAAAACCATACAAAACATCCCTGAGACCTTTACTAAGGGAACCTGTTTCTCAATCATTTTTTTTAATTTGACCACAAATTAATTTAAATTGTTAAATGGTTTATGTGGTAACAATGAATGGCAGGTTATGAAGCCTGATAAAAGTCTGAAGCGGGGTGTTATTGTGGATAAAACAGATTATGTTAGCAAAATGTTTGGGTTACTAAATGATGACTCATAAAGAAGTTTCTAAACATGAGATTTATGTTGCTTATCAAAAATTAGACATTTTTCTATATGACATGCTTATGCAGGGCAGATTACTGAACAGATATATTGTTTGTTGCATATCAAAACACGATTGATTCTCAACATTTTTTGCATCCACTAAATCCAAAAGAATTTATCTATTCCAGCATTATATCCCATTGTGGCCTCTGATAGTTCTAAAACTTATATAAAATAAAAGAAACTACTACTACCAGCTACAACAAACCAACCAAAATAATCCCAAAAATTCTGGCGAGGTATCAATAACCTCCTACACCCTGGACGCTCAAGTACTCCCTCTCCCTCTGACTCTGATCACAAAAATCCCATCCAAATAGCTGACTCATTTAATACTTTTTTCACTGAAACTATACAATCCCTAGTCAACCAGCTATCCCCTAGCACCCCATGCTCTGTCGCAACCTCTACCAATAATCCTCCTCAATTTCATTTTCAGCCAGTGCCCACTTCACTCATCTGTAACCTCATACAGAAACTTAAACCCACTACACTCTCTGCTGATCAATTACCTGCAGAATACCTGCAAAAAGCTGCTAAAGTCATAGCCTACCCCATATCCATCCTCATTAACAGAACTATTTCTGAAGGAACTATTCCCCTAATCTGGAAAGTCTCTCACATTATTCCCCTGCATAAGGGTGGTATCTCCAAGGAGTTGTCCAATTACAGACCCATAGCTATTCTATCTCCTTTGGCAAAAATAATGGAAAAAAGTATACACCTACAACTGTTAACCTACCTACTTGATCACAATTTATTAGCACCCTGTCAACATGGCTTTAGACCATTTCATAGCACCACCTCTGCTCTCTTATCCTTCACTAACCATATTAACAGTAATCGTAATAATGATACTCTATCCTCAGCCCTTTTTATTGACCTGTCTAAAGCATTTGACATGGTTAACCACCACCTGCTTATAGACACACTCAAAAACCTGTCATTGGACACCCATACTATACAGTGGTTCCAATCATACCTACATAATAGGCAACAGGCTGTACTATGGGAAAATACTTTATCTTCCCACCTCCCAGTTGCTCTAGGGGTCCCGCAAGGATCTATATTAGGCCCATTACTCTTCTCCATCTTCACAAATGACCTTCATTCTGTAATTCCACAAGATGACTGTAAACAGTACGCTGACGACTCCACAATCATATGCTCTGCTACTTCTCAATCAAAACTTAAATCACTAACCCAAAAGACCTTTAGTACAGTTGAAAACTGGCTCCTACAAAGACGTCTTATCCTTAACCCCAAAAAAAAACTAAAATGCTACTATTTACCCCCACCCGCAGAACTTCCGCACTTAACTTTACTATTACTTCAAATAACAGAACTATAATATCTCCTGAACCAACCACCAAACTACTCGGAGTACTAATAGATAATAACTTGCCTTTTGAACCTCACATTAATAACACCATAAAAACAGTAAATAAGAAACTAGGTTCCCTCTATAGAATCAAATCCTTTCTAACACCTCCAGTCAGGGTTACTATTGCTCACACCCACCTCATCTCTACCCTGCTCTATGCCTCCCCTATCTGTACCAAAATATGTAGAAGTAATCTGAGTAAACTTTCATCCTCCTATAACAATATTGCCAGATTTGCAGCTGGGTCCTCCTATAGAACTCATCGCTGTATCAATCTGAATCAGCTAGGATGGTTAGAGCTGCCAAATCTAATACTTTTTAATCAGCTAATAGTAGCCCATAAGATCCTGTATTTACCTCAAAATACACCCATACTTACATCCCTAGTCATCCCCTATAACAATTTCAAGGCCTTACGCTCATCTAATAAACTACTGGTACAAATATCAAAATCCAACAACTTAGCTGGTGACACCTTGTTCTCCAATACAGTAGGTAAAGCCTGGAACATCCTCCCAAGCCAGCTAACCTCAATATCCTCTGTCAGCTTATTTAAAAGCAAACTTAAACCCTACCTTAAATCACACTGGTTATGCCCCTGTGTTAACCCAGACTAAGCACCTGACTATTAACTAGACTCCCACACTTCCCAGTCTCTCATGATCATGATCTTGTGTTTACTCAATAATTATTAGTGAGCTTAACCTTCCTTAGGATTTTTTTCTTATGTAAATATGTATATACTGTGGAATGATCAAACACCTTCATATAGTATCACAACCTAGGTGATAATGAACACTATAAATCCATCCTTGTATGCTGCTCTTCTATACTCTATCTATTGATCACTAGTGTTTTCTTTCTTGGGTTTATGTGTGACCTTAGTACCTATTAATATAAACTACTAGCTGTATCTAGTTTAGTCTTAGATTTCATTTTCTTTCCCTAATAGAATACATAATATAAAATCCTAGGCTTGTAATATGTTTTAAAAGATTTGTAATACACCATTTCTAACGTAAATGTCTTAGTCTTGTTCATCTATTCTTAGATAAAGTTTTCTTTCCCTACTGAAATATAAAATATATATCTTAGGCTTGTATTATTTTTTTTAAAACTTCTTATGTACCAAATTCTACTGTTAATGTCTTTGTCTTGACCTTTTATGTTGTTGTAATTTCTGGAGCTTTTCTCCCCGGGCTTCCACTGAAAATGGACATATATCCAGCTGGACTAGCCCGGTCAACAAATGTAAAATAAAAAATAAATAAAATAAAATTTGCCATAGCAATAAAAAATCTTTTTATGTACTTTAAGTTTTGCTATACTATTTTTCTGAGTATCCAATAATTCTTTCCTTCTTTAATTCTTAAGTTAAGTTGCTGTCTTTCTCTCTCTCTCTGACATGCACACACGCACACACACACACACACACACACAGATATATATATATATATATATATATATATATATATATATATATATATATATATTTATATCTGTATGGTTCCCCTTCATAATATCAAATTACTGAATGCTCGAAATTCAATAACTCGAAATTATAAAGTCGAACCAACAAAAATCCCGAAACCCACAAGCACAAAAACAAAAAAACCCTGAACATACAGTACACGTACACCACACAACACGCACACCATACAACCCACATAACATAAACTACAAGCCCTACACTACATGTACGCAGGGTGGCAGCCCCCCCTGCACCCCCTACTTCTATATTCTAACTCCGAGATCGCACTAATACACACAAAAAAAAAAAAACACCACACAGGCATTTTAAACTGCCTCGCACACACACAAACACATCACACATACATAGACACATCCAACACTCACACTCATACTCCCACCTCCCTACCCTAACCCACACGCACAACTTACAAAACACACACATACACTCACTTACCTTCACTTCCGTAAAACATCCCAACTCACACACTTCCCATCCTGTAGCTGACAAGCATAAGCAAGAATTCGAGATATTTGAATTTGCGCTTATGCAAATTCATGCTTCTGCATTTTCGACTTTACAGTCTCGAGTTACTGAATTTCGAGCATTCAGTAATTCGAGATTGTGAAGGGGAACTATATATATATATATATATATATATATATATATATATATATATATATATATGGATCTACTTTAGATATTCAACAGCTCACAAGATCGACAGCTAAAACAACGAGACCACAAGAACGACAACTCATTTAAACGAAAATACACTTGAACGAAACTTCAGAACAATGAAAATGTGACATGTAATGCACGTGCAATATTAGCCACTAACATGACTTGAAACCTGTAAAGTAACATTCACTATGTTACACTTTTAGTAGTTTAGCAATGCCTCTCACAAATTCAACAGCCGTATACTCTTCTCTGTTGGAAATAACTGTCTGAAACTTATTGTGCCTCTCTATGAGCTTCCTCTTTTTCGGCGAAGGCGCATAACCCATAGAAAACCTAACCCGCAGCTCATCCACCCTGTTTTGTTCGACAACGAGACAGGAAAGGATGAAATACAAGTTTGTACCTCTGTCCCTGATGAGACACTTTAGTCTCCTATGCCATGCTTCAACTGTATTCTGTGTCCGTGGTAAACACAGGTCATTAAGCTCACTAACATTCCAAAATGGTATTGGAAATAGTTGGGGGAATCGGTGTTTGCAGGTACTCCTGGTACGAAACATCCATGCTCTACCATGAATGTACCAATCAGAAAAGTACTTTATTAGTTCTTGTCCCTGCTGTGGGAAGCCCTCTTTTAATGAATCGAATGTCGACTCCACTTCATTTTCATGTAAAAATGACAGAGCTACCAGGCTCTTTACTGCTAGTTGAAATGTCTGGGATGTGTTATAGTGCCGAGTTAAACCCAACCCTTGAACCTTTCGCCAGATATTCTGAGAGAAATGGAAGAGACAGCCCTTAGAACTGGCATTAGGAACATTCAGTCTAATGCTTTTAAGGGCTGCAACTTCAAAGCCACACAGCACGAATTTCACACTGACATCAAGGTTATGGTCTGATAATAAATTAAACACACAATGCCACAGAAAATTGTAACATATTAAGGACTTCTTAGATAAGAAAGCATAAAGTAAAGGAATAGCCTGGCTATGACTCCCATACTTAACAAATCTGTGAATAGAGTACAGCTGCCGTATATTTACACCTTTCCAAAGAACGTGCTGTCCATGATCCAGATAGTGGCACAGCTCAAATCTTGTAAATTACTTAGTTTACTGAATGCTATTACTTTCGTGTCAGAGCTATTATGAAATGCTGTCCTACTAACAAAAGCATCATCTTTCAGTGGGAACTTTGAGAGGTCAATATTGTCTAGAGTCAGTTCTTTACCTCCATGATAGGGAATTTGCTTACGGCGAACACGCCCAACTTGTTGTAATAAGGCTTTCCTATGAGGTATATGACAAATCGACTCTAGAGACGTGGAGGGCACAGCATCTGACAGAATTAAACACGGAGTATCATGGCTATACATTGCTTGTGTTTTAACCTCATGACACACTTTATATCGGTCTACTTCACCTGGCTCAGCTGTATGATTGTGAGGTACAGACTTCATTAAAACATCACCAGTAGACACTAATACTGTCATAGCCCTACCTCTGCAACTTTCTGTTATTTTTTACCTACACCCCCAGTATCTTCGGTCTTTCCGATACCTTTTAAGATAGTATATGTAATTATCTACTACCAGTAACTCTTTCCTTTTCTGGGAAGTAATAGTTTTGTACGAACTACCTACAACTCCTGGGGCTTCCATGTTTACTACTACTCTAACAGCAATGATGTGGTGCATAGCACAGCATTGTCATGATTAGCTGACTAATTTATACTGCATATTAGCTTGTACCAATTGTATTTTTCGTTGTTCTCAGGTGTCATTCAAGTGTATTTTCATTTTAATGAGTTGTCGTTCTTGTGGTCTCGTTGTACTAGCTGTCGATCTTGTGAGCTGTCGAATTTCTAAAGTAGATCCATATATATATATATATATATATATATATATATATATATATACATATGTGTGTGTGCGTGTGTGTGTGTGTGCTTATTTGTGTGTAGCAGTATTTGCTAGTGTGTCAAATAATAATAACAATTTCTTTGACAGGTTGTTGATATTGTGTTAGGGTGTAGAACTATATCAGAAGCACTATTTCTCAAATGCTGTTTATATCAAAAGCAGGAAGATCGAGCACTTAAAATTAAGAGAATGGGAGTTAAGTTGAAGTGTTTGCCCCTGAGGGTTTGAGTAAATGCTAGGTAAGGGGTTATATTTAGTAGTGTATGTGAATGATTTGCAGAGTGTGCTTGTGTGAGTACTTGCCAGTTAGGGTTAGAGTAAAGACTGAGTATAGGGTTAGTTTTAGTGTTGTGCATGTGTGCTAAATGTGCTTGCATGTTTGAGAGTCTTATGTAGTGCACTGTTACAGAAAGGATTTTTCTTAAGGTTATGTGTTAGGGAAAGGAGTTAGGCATAATGGCAGGGGGAAAAGCCCACCTGCTTATCCATACTCATATCTGCTAACTCTAGTATTTATTTATATCTTTTAATATATCCAGTAAAACAACTTTCTTTACAGCATTTTTATCATTAAATTCAAAATACTTATTTTTTACTTGTAAGAACTATTGTTTAAGTTCCTGTAACAATTCATTTGCTTATTGTTACTTTTTTTATTAAATGCTAAATTAAAATGAGAATGTTAAAAATCTGACAATGGATACGTTATAAATTTTCAAAGCTGGTATCTCACATGTTAAACTATTATATGTAAACACTATTTATTCTTAAATGGATATCAAATGCACAAAATAATGTGAAAATATGAATGAGTCATTATATTTTATTTCATATAAATCCATTGTATTTGTTAACCTGGTCATGTTTTAATGCATTAACAGAAGATGTCTTAATAGCAAAGGTATCACTTTTACCTAATGTACAGTTAAATGCCCCCTGCTTTTAAACTCCCTTCTTGATATTATTTAATAATACTTTAACATATTTTTAGCACATCCCATGCAGGGGTCTATACTTGGCCCATTACTCTTATCTCTATTTACTAACCAACTCTTTACTGCTACACCCAATGCCTCTATAGTCCAGTACGCAGATGACACCACCCTTATATGTGCAGCCCACACATTACATGACCTCCATGACATGAGCACCCCCTCTATCTCATGGTTTAAAAACTCATGGTACTTCAGTATGCAGATGACACCACCCTTATATGTGCAGCCCACACATTACATGACCTCCATGACATGAGCACCCCATCTATCTCATGGTTTAAAAATGATCTATCAGGGCACCAACAAGCAGTATTATGGCAGAATGAACTATCCCCTCTCCTACCAATATCCTTAGGAATCCCTCAGGGCTCTATACTTGGCCCATTACTCTTCTCTCTATTTACTAAGCAACTCTCTACTGCTACACCCAATGCCTCTGTAGTCCAATACGCAGATGACACCACCCTTATATGTGCAGCCCACACATTACGTGACCTCCACTCACTAACCCAAAAATGCTTCTCCCTTGCCGAGACCTGGTTCACCAATTCCCAGCTTATCTTAAATCCAAATAAAACAAAACTCCTCATCTTCAGACCTTGTAAATCCCCCCATGTAACAACTTTACCATAATGTCCATGAATAATGCCAAGATCACCCCCACCTCCCACACCAAACTCTTAGGTGCTGAAATAGACAATAACCTCAGATTTGATATTCATATAGCCCGAATTATTAAAAAAGTACACAAAAAACTTGGACTCCTCTATCAGAACAAATCATATCTCACTAGGCAAACTAAATCTACCATAGCTAGGACACATTTACTGTCCAGTCTCCTCTATGCTACCCCAGTACTGACCAGCCTTCGCAAGACTGACCTAAACAAACTAGAATTTTGCTATAACAAGATTGTTAGATTTGCTACTGAAACCCCTTATTAGGACCCATCACTGTGCACTCAAACAGCTAAATTGACTAGAACTGCCCCATCTACTAAAACTCAACCAATTAATGTTGGCACACAAGCTATACCACTACCCAACTAAAATCCCAGCACTCCAGAACCTAGTCACACCTTATACTATAACAATAGTCCTAAAATCAACTACCCAGAACCACCTACAAGTCATCAAACACAATAATGAAGCTGGGAAATCTCTCTTTGGCTATTCCATCTCAAAAGCTTGGAATAACCTACCTTGCCACCTGACCTCCCATATCTCTACCACACAATTCAAAAAGCTCCTCAAGGCTCACTTTATGAATGTCTGGTTATCCCCCCAGGATAAACAATTAATTGACAACTTGTTCCCACCTTAAAAATAATACATTCTCTACTTAATAACCCTTATGCTCCCATACATAGAACCACTTATACAGTTTTTCTATTCATCTACCAACTAGAACTCCTGCAGGAATTAATTCCCGAAAATAGTTTGGTAACTAATCAGCTCTACCTCACTTTCTCATTTCCTTCTTTGTCAATTACACAGAGATAATGCTACCTAATAATTTAAAATTGTCTCATAATCTCAGCTGAGATTTTCTCTTATCCCTCTTTCTTACTCTTTTCAAACGAAACTCCCATAGCCACACCTCCAAAACAGGCCTATCACACCACCATACAACCTAATACTGTTATTATTGTGACCTGCCTAAACAGTATTACTATACTATCAATAACTTTGTATTAAAAAAAAAATCTCAACTAGCATTTGGTTATGAACCATGTGGATTTATATAGTAAAAAATAATGCCTTTAGTGCTAGGGGCTGTATTACATCTATTATCTAACAGACAAACTGACTTACTGTATCTCATAGTACCTAGTTTATGTACTTCTGCATTCTACCTTATTCCAATGTACTTTCCATTTATTTTAATGTACAACACATTTTATATCATATTATGTACTCTTGCCTTTTATTTTATTTTATTTGATGTACTATTGCATTTTATGTGATTTTTATGTGATTTTCATGTGATTCTTATGCATTTAACTGGAGCTTTACTCCCCGGGCCTCTGCTGAAAACGGACCTGTGTCCAGTCGGAAATTCCTGGCAAACAAATGTAAAATAAAATAAATAAATAAAATATTTTCCAAAGTAATTATTGTATTTTAAAAACCTATTACTATAATTGCAAACATTCAATCATTGTCATATTATTTGCACTTTATATTTGGTATAATGACATTGTTTGAAAAAAATATTCAAACTCATCTTCTTTAACCACAAAGATCCAGTATCTCAGGATAAAAGCTCTACCCAACATGAGATAGTTCATGCCATGTTTTTAAAGGCATTTTTTATGTGCACATCACTATTGTTATATATTTTTATATATATTTGTATATATATGTATATTTTTATACTAGTTATATAACTATGTTCCTTATACATATTTATTCTGTACTTGAACTTCATGTGCATTGGTTTTTAACTTATAGCTCTGCTTGTGCTTTAAGATGACATCAAATATTAAATTGTTTAATTGCTTTTATCTGAGGAGGAAGTGAAGTAAGCATTATACAAGGGAGCTTTTTTTTAAGTTGTGTTTGCACATCTGAGGAAGCAGTTATTTTAAACTGTGAAAGTGCTTATGTTTTACAATTAAAGCTTTTTGTCTTAACCTGGAGCCTTTGTGTAGTTCTACTGCACTCTTCTTGCTTTTTCAATTTCATCTTCTTTTACATTTGTAGTATGATACAGTTAAGATGCCATATTGTGTCTGCATTTGTTTTATTCGTTAAGTATGTGTTACTCTTGGATGAAAGCAACATCAGCTTTATTACATTTTAAATATAATCTTTTTGGCCATGATGACATTTCTGCTGAATAGCTGAATATTTGAGATGTTTGGTTAGCTGTTATATACCTACATCAACTTTATTACAAGTGAGCTATGAACCTATGAACCTATGAGATAAGTACAAACTTGCAGTGTTATAAGATAGTACTGCATTTTATTTTTCTGTTATTTGTTTCATTGAATATTGTGTTAAAGATACTACTGCATTTTTTCTGTGTATTTATTTGCTTCACTGAATATTGTGATCTCTCTGTCTCTCTGCAGTAAGTGGGGGGTTATTATTCTAACGTCATTGATATTCTGTGTTGAACTCTTAGCCTAGGGGGTTTCTCTATGCTTATAAGTCTTAGTCACTTATCTCTGAATTTATTTCTGCAGAATAGCTGAATATTTGAGCTGTTTGGTTAGCTGTTATATACCTACATCAACTTTATTACAAGCTGAGATAAGTACAAACTTGCAGTGTTATAAGATAGTACTGCATTTTATTTTTCTGTTATTTATTTGTTTCATTGAATATTGTGTTAAAGATAGTACTGCTGCATTTTTTCTGTGTATTTATTTGCTTCACTGAATATTGTGATCACTCTGTCTCTCTACAGTAAGTGGGGGGGTTATTATTCTAACGTCATTGATATTCAGTGTTGAATGCTTAGCCTAGGGGGTTTCTCTATGCTTATAAGTCTTAGTCACTTATCTCTGAATTTATTTCTGCAGAATAGCTGAATATTTGAGCTGTTTGGTTAGCTGTTATATACCTACATCAACTTTATTACAAGGTGAGATAAGTACAAACTTGCAGTGTTATAAGATAGTACTGCATTTTATTTTTTTGTTATTTATTTGTTTCATTGAATATTGTGCTAAAGATGCTACTGCATTTTATTTTTCTGTGTATTTATTTGCTTCACTGAATATTGTGATCTCTCTGTCTCTCTGCAGTTAGTTTCCCACCCTACCTCCCTGTTCTTGTTGTGGTATTAATCTTGGTGGCTTTGGAATTGCCCTCCTCTTCTGTAAATTTGTGTTTGAAAAGTCCTCCTGGGTCCATCTCATTTGCTCACTCAATCGAGTACAGTCAGATCATATTTTGATTTCAGACACTACTACCAGTCCCATCTGTTCAGCTCTATCACAGTTTAGTGTCATTAGCTCATCCTACCCAGTACAGAGAGAATATTTGAGTAGGCCAAGCCGATTAGGCCGTTCACCTTGAATTATCTTCTGTTTTTCCTTTCTCCCTTTCCACTTCACTTTGTGTTTTGACTCAGTGTGCTTCTCAGCTGACAAGCATATTTTCTGGCATTTTTTAACTGTTCAGAGTTGAAGTAAACAATAATTGAATTCAGTTCAGAATACAGTTTGAATAAATTGCTTTAATATTGCTACACACTCAAGTGTGCTAGCTTGCACTACATTTGAATTGTTTTTAGTGCTGTTTTAGCTGCTTTTCTGTAATAAAAAAATAATAATTCTAAGCTTGTTTCCTGCCTTTCCTGTAAATAGTTTAGTCCAGTTACAGATTTGCTATATCCAGGACTGTTTGTAAGCTTCTGAGCCCCCCAAGCCTTTCTGTGTTGAGGGAAGCCTTCTAGCTTATCAGTGGGAGTGGTAAGCACTGGGTAGCCTATCTACCACAAGAGGAGTGGTTTCTGGCCCAGAAATTGTAGCTTATTAGCTGTTTGAACACTTTTTTCCATTGCCTTCAACTTTCTGGTTTAAAAGCCCACATTTGCGCTTGTTTCCCACCTTTCCTATAACTAGTCTAGTCCAGATAATGATTTGCTGTATCCAAGACTGTATGTAAGCTTCTGAGCCCACCAGGTCTATGTCGGAAGGGAGCCTTCTAGCTTGTCAGTGGGAGTGGTAAGCACTAGGTAGCCTATCTACCACAAGAGTGGTTTCTGGCCCAGAAATTGTAGTTTATTGGCTGTTTGGGCAGTTTTTCCATCTCTTTCAAGTTTCTGTTCTAAAAGCCCGCATTTGCGCTTGTTTCCCACCTTTCCTGTAGCTAGTTTAGTCCAGATACAGTTTTGCTGTATCCAGGACTGTTTGTAAGCTTTTGAGGCCCCAAGCCTTTCTGTGTTGAAGGAAGCTTTCTAGCTCATCAGTGGGAGTGGTAAGCACTGGGTAGCCGATCTACCACAAGAGGCACAGTTTCTGGCCCAGAAATTGTAGTTTATTGGCCGTTTGGGCAGTTTTTTCCATCTCCTTCAACTTTCTGGTATAAAAGCCTGCATTTGCACTTGTTTCCCAGCTTTTCTATAACTAGGCTCGTCCAGATACAGATTTGTTGTATCCGAGACTGTAAGCTCCTGAGCCCCCACCCCAAGCCTCTCTGTGTTGAAAGGAAGCCTTCTATCTTGTCAGTGGGAGTGATAAGTACTAGGTAGCCTATTTACTACAAGAGGAGCAATTTCTGGCCCAGAAATTGTAGTATATTGGCCGTTTGGGCAGTTTTTTCCATCTTCTTCAACTTTTTGGTCTAAAAGCCATATTTGTGCTTTTCCCACCTTTCCTGTAACTAGTCTAGTCCTGATACAGATTTGCTGTATGCACGACTGTATGTAAGCTTCTGAGGCTCCCAAGCCTTTCTGTGTTGAGTGAAGCCTTCTAGCTTATCAGTGGGAGTAGTAAGCACTGGGTAGCCTATCTACCACAAGAGGAGTGGTTTCTGGCCCAGACATTGTAGTTTATTGGCTGTTTCAACACTTGTTTCCATCTCCTTCAACTTCTGGTTTAAAAGCCTGCATTTGCACTTGTTTCCCACCTTTCCTATAACTAGTCTAGTCCAGATACTGATTTGCTGTATCAAAGACTGTTTGTAAGCTTCTGAGCCCCCCCAAGCCTCTCTGTGTCAGAGGGAAGCCTTCTAGCTTGTCAGTGGGAGTGGTAAGCACTAGATAGCCTATCTACCACAAGAGGAGCAGTTTCTGGCTCAGAAATTGTAGTTTATTGGCTGTTTGGGCAATTTTTTTCCATCTCCTTCAACTTCCTGATCTAAAAGCACGTGTTTGCACTTTTCCCGCCTTTCCTGTAACTAATTTATCCCAGATACAGATTTGCTGAATCCAGGACTGTATGTAAGCTTCTGAGCCCCCTAAGCCTTTCTTTATTGGAGGGAAGACTTCTAGCTTATCAGTGGAATAGTAAGCACTAGGTAGCCTATCTACCACAAGTGGAGTGGTTTATGGCCCAGAATTTGTAGTTTATTTGCCATTTGGGCAGTTTTTCCATCTCTTTCAACTTTCTGGTTTAAATGCCCACATTGCGCTTGTTTCCCAGCTTTCCTGTAACTATTCTAGTCCAGATACAGATTTGATGTATCCAGGACTGTTTGTAAGCTCCTGAGAGGTGCCAAAGTCTGCTCTTCATTTTTTTCCCTTAGATCTGCTAGTTCTCTCCTCTCCTGCACTTTTACTAGCTTATTAATCTAGCACATTACCATACCAGACTTCTTGTAGCAATTATTGTTGCACACAAAAGTGCTGCCAGCACTAAACATTCTACAAGGAAACAGCTCCAGTACTTATTATTAATGCCCACCCCTCCAGGCATGTCTTAAGATCAGTTCTCTGTGCTTTCACCTGTTAACTTGGGCATCTTGAGGCAATGTATCAACTGCCTTATGTACATCGACAATCCTCTCCTCTTACCTCCCAACACTCAGACTTGCGAGAGATGCACTTATATATCCAAATTGGAAGCCACGCACTCTCCAGCCAAGACTGGAATAGCTGGTCAAGAGGAGAAGCTCAACACTTGCACCACACCACATAGAACACATAGCCCTCCAGAACACACACCAGCACTGTGTTCACATAAAGACATAAACCACACACCCACCTTCATGGAGGCTCGCAATAAAAATCTACCCAAACAGCAAAGGCCTCCAAGGCAGAAACACACTCAACCACCACAATACAACACTAATCATGAGACACATAACTCTCCTAAACAGTCTGCCAATCAACCAAAGCCCCTAAGGCAAAACAGCATGCCCAGCACACTAGTCATAGGTGACTTGATTGTGAGCCACACTGATGATCACTAGGTTGCATAAGGAGAAAGCAACAGTCAGCTACCTGTCAGGTGCCAGGATCTGTCATATAATGCACATACTCAGGTCCCTCAACCACAGGTACAAATATGACTCTGTCATTGTACATGTGGGTGTGAATGACCTGAGACATACCTCCCTGGACTACATGAAAAGAGACATGGAGGAGCTCTTGGATTATGTAGCCCAGGCAGGTACGACCCTAGCCCTGAGCAGCATCCTACCATCACCCAGAATGATACCACAGTACAATCAAAAAATGATTGCTTTCAACAATTGGCTAAGTTTCTGGTGTCATTTTAAGGGGATCCAGTATCGGTCTGCCTGGGATGACATGATTGACAGACCTCAATGTTTTGCTAGAGATGGCCTGCATCTGTCACCCCTGGGCTTCCAGATACTGGCTAAGGCTCTTGCCACCCCTATAGTGCCTTTTTTAGGCAGTGTTCCAAAGACCAAATTACCACTGTAATAACTACAAACAAATGCAATCTGAGGGTCATGCTGCTCAATGCTAGAAGTCTAAATCTCAAAATGCACTTGCTCAAAGCACTCCTTAAAATCAACATCGACACTTGTGCTGTAACAGAGACCTGGTTCAAGGCAGCAGAAAGCACCCCTGCACTACCAGGCTACAACTCATTCCACACTTTTTGTCCCCAGAACTTGGACTGAAGCTCTAAAGGTGGTGGTGTTTCCATATATATATATATATATATATATATATATATATATATATATATATATATATATATATATATATAAAGGATGTGCACACCTCCAGACTGGCAGCCCAATATAATGCATCAGAGATACTTCAGGTGCAGCTAACATTGGGTAAGACAGCGATTCAGATTGTATCCTGTTATAGGTCCCCAACCATGTCCCAAGACACTCACTCCATGTTCCTAAGCACCCTGGAGAATATTAGGGTCTAACATATCACACTCATACTGGGTGACTTCAACTACCCCTCCATTACCTGGGAAAACTACTTATGTACCAGTACACTTGCCCAACATTTCCTGGAATTCATTAATCCCAATGCCCTGGACCAGCTCTTCTTACCCCCACTAGAGGTAGCAACATCCTTGACCTGGTCATTACTAACATGGGCGACCATTGGTCTGCACCAGTAGTCAACTCCTCCCTGGTTAGATCTGATCACAAACTAATCACCTTAGAAATCCACACCCCTACCACCCCCACAATGGTAACCACCATGAAAAACTTCTCCAAAGCTAACTTTGAGCTCTTAAGAACAGAGGTGGCTAACTTCATGGCACCCATGCAAATGGAGAATAGTTGCATGACCCCCGAATCATACACCAATGCACTGTACGAATACGTACACAAATGCATGGATCTCACCATACCCAATAGAACCAAGATGCTCTCTTCCAAAAAAAGGAAGCCAATCTGGTGGTTCTCTGCCATAAACAAACTCTACAAGAGAAGGAGAAAACTGATGCAGAATAAGGTGAATTCCCAAGACTGGAAAAACTCCCTTATCAGCCTCAACAAAAAAGATGAGATCCCTCATCAAATCCTCTAAAGCTAGCTATGAAAACAGAATTGCAGCAGATAGTAAAGACAACCACAAGGTCTTCTATAATCATGTAGAGAACCTCCACGGCAATACCCAAATTTTCTCTGAGCTACTGCACAATGGTACCTCCTATACCAAGCCAACAGATATTGCCAATATACTGGCCAACAGATTCAGTGCCAACTTTGCCCTTCCTCCCAAAGGACCAATTACAATACCAGTAGATTGCCAGGCACCCAGTATTACTGCTGCACAGGTTAAAACAGCACTGTCCAATGCCAAGAATACAGTCTCTATGGGACCTGACAATATCCCTGGCTGTGTTCTACATGAACTACAGATTGAACTGGCACCTCACCTGCATGCCCTGTTCAATGACAGCCTCACCTCAGGCTTTGTCCCATGCACTGCTATAGTCATTCCTCTCCACAAAGGAGGAGCGACTACAGACCCTGGGAACTATTGCCCCATTAGCCTGACAAGTCCAATATGCAAAGCTATGGAATGCATCAGCATGGATCTAATAAACAAGGCTATAGGGAATCTCCAAACTCTGGATCCCACACAGTTTGGTTTTGTGAAAGGTAGATCATGCCTGCTCAACTTGGTTGACTTCTTTGAGTCAGTCACCAGAGCCGTGGATTGAGGCAAGGTGGTTCATACAGCATACCTTGATCTGGCCAAGGCCTTTGATACCATTCCCCACTCGGGAATCATAGACAAACTCACTAAGCTAGGCATCAACCCCTATATCACTAGGTGGGTTGCAAACTGGCTCACAGATAGAACCCACAGTGTGAAAGTAGCTGACTCCAAGTCAGACTGCCGATCAGTCACAAGTGGAGTCCCACAGGGATCGGTCCTGGGTCCTCTCCTGTTTGGTATCTACTTCTTAGAAGTCCAGTCCAACATGAAGGGACTTTGGTGACAAAGTTCATAGATGATTGCAAGTTGGGTGCCATTATTAACTCCCCAAGTGATGTTGACATCCTACAGAAAGGCCTTACTGAGACCAACGACTAGTGTCATAACCATGGCCTTAAGCTCAATGCCAAAAAATGTGTCGTCATCCCCTTTGGAAAAAACCCAGTTCCCATGAAATACCACATCGATGGTAGTCCACTGAACACAGAAGGTGTTCTAAGAGATCTGGGAACACAGGTTGACAGCAACCTCTCCTTTGACCACCACACTGCCACTGTGGTCAGAAAGTTCTTCTATGTGGCACATCTCATTACTAAGGGTTTTGCATCCAGGAAAAAAGATGTCATTGTCTCCCTCTACTCTTCCCTCATTAGGCTGATCATCGAGTACAATGCCCCATTTGGCATGTACCTCACTAGACACCTGCAACAACTGGAGAGGCTGCAAAAGTACCTCACAAACAGGATCCTAGGCCTTAAACACTTGTCCTATATGGACAGACTCAAAAAACTCCAACTATTCTCTGTCTCATATCGCCTACTTAGAGGTGATCTCTGCTTGACTTATAAAGCCATGTCTGATCTAGTTGTGTTAGAAATGCTACATCTAAAGAAATCCCAATCCCTTCGCACCACACGCTCCAGAGACCTCATCCTCATTACCACAATTAACAGAACGTGCTGGAGAGACAGGTTCATAACCCAGAGACTGCACATGCTATGGAATAGACTTCCCATACATGTCAAACAGAGGACCTCACTGGACCTCTTCAGGAGAAATCTTGATGAGTGGATGGGAAATAGAAAATTCACCCCGGGGATCACTCCAATGGCTCTACTTGACAGAGGCAATGGAAACTAAGGTCGGGTGGTACAATGCCAGGGTGATCCTATGGGCTAGGTTTGTAAAGACTTAAGGGCCATTAGCCTAGTATACACCTATGAACCTATAAACCCATATAAGCCAATAACATTTATGCATTGTTGAACCTTTATACTCCTTTGCTGTCATTGTCGTCTTGGTAAATAATGGAAAATGATGTCCCATGAATAACAGTTCTAATCATTTTATTTTTTTTAAATTATAGAAACTGAAACAATGGAGAGCATTCAACTACTGCATACACAAAACACAACAATTTAAAAAAATGTAATAAAATTCATGTTAATAAACCTGTTGGTCAGTTTGAAATGTCTTAATAAACCTCCTCCCAAACTAAATACTCTTTCTAATCATCTTTCTACTGCAGTACTATAGGAAATGCTATGCAAAATGAGTCACAGTTGTTTACGTACATATTCGTGATTATGATCTTCATTACTGATATATTTATATATATATATATATATATATATATATATATATATATATATATATATATTGAGAGAGAGAGAATTATGACAGTACACTTGGAAAAAAGTTAGTTCAAATGCTTAGTCTACAAAAGATTGAAACTGAACACATCAAAAATCTAATAATAATAATAAAACAAAATTTGCTCCTCTGACCCCCCACCCCTGCTAATTATATATGCCAGCTCTGAAATCGCACTACAGAGAAAAATGGCAAATTCCCATTCCATGTTGATTCTCTATCCCTCACAGAAAAAAAAGCAGGTTATGAGTGATCATCTGATTTTTGATCAGCTGTACTGCCTTTTTTTTGTTGAAAGATGCCTTTTAGTGCTGTATACTTATCAGGTTAGTATATTATTGTATAAGCTAGTAGTAGCTGATTATAGTGGAGGTGATAAGGGAGTTCAGTCCAATTTAGCTGTTTAAGTGCAGAACAGTGATGAGTTTTAAAGGTGCAATTTGCAGCAAAGCACACTATTTTATTGTAACATTTTCCCAACATGGTTTATTGTGAAACTTTGTAGACTAGTAAAGAGTGGGAAGGCATAAGGTAGGGTAGATAGGTAGTAGGTAAGTTTAGCTATGGTTTCTTTAGTTTTGCCTGTTAGGTAGGGTTTTGCTCTATGATAAAACACAAACCAGGAAAACCACAGGAAGACTGAACAAACCCAAGAAATAACAATCCTGCTGAAGTAAAATGATGTGGAGACTTGCAGAGACTGGTAAAAGAAATACTTTATTCAGACCAAACAATTCAGAGCCTTCACCCTATTTTTTACAAGGACATCATCAGAACTGACTTTAATGCAGACAAAAAAATTATTTAAATGCCATGGCACAGAAGAATGCTGTTATCAAAGGACAAATGGTTCATCTTGCAAGGATGATTTCAGAAACTGAAATTTTAACTGACATGTTTTTACAGTGTGGTTACCCCCTTGATTTCATAGAGGGTATAATATCAGAGGTATGTGTTAAAAGACACAGTGTTTTTATAAACCTATTTTATCTCATTCTGTCTCTGTAGAGTTAATACAAATTGATGATATGATGACTGGAATTGTAATGGGGAAATTTAGTAGAACTTGTGTCATCCCACAACATTAACCACTAGTTCCCAAAATTAGCTGCAAGCAGTAGTCAGAGAAGGCTCTAAGGTCAACAGAGAGATGGCTGAAGATGTGGAAGTTGTCTGGAGAGAAAACACAACAGTTCAAGGAATTACTCAGGGCACTAGCACCCCAAGAAGAGGAGGATATAGGTGGAGTTGAACCAAAATGGCAGCATCTAAAAACAGCATGTGTCAGGACTACAGAAAAGATATGTGGCCAGGTATGGAAATAAGGTACATAAGAAAAGCTGGTGGTGGAATGCAGAAGTCCAGGAAGTCACCAAAAAAAAGAAGGAGTGCAGAAGAAGTGGGAGATAGAAAAGACTGACCAGGCTAGGAAGGATTACTGACTGGCTAACAGAGAAGCTAAGAAAGAAGTTGCAATAGCAAATAATAGGGCATCAGAGGCACTCTACCAACTTCTGGAAAGTGACTCAGTAAGTGACATAAAGAAACTATATCAGGTTGCAAGGCGAAGACAGAAAGATAAAGAAGATAGTCAGATACCCTTTCTAAGGGATGCCAGCAACAACCTGCTCACCAGTCCACAGGACATTAAAGGCAGATGGAGTATTTTCAGCAACTTCTGAATAAAGAACCCCCCACATAAGCTGTACTGCCCCAGAAACAGCCTACAATTAAAGAAGAAGAGGACCCCACCCTAGAAGAAGTAAGTATAGCACTAAGGAAAATGAAAGCAGCAGGCTTAGATGAGGTCACAGCAGATATGATAAAGATGCTGGGTAAGATAGGGGAGAAATGGCTCCTGAGGGTACTAATAGCAGTATGGAGAGAAAGACGTATCCCAGATGTCTGGAGAATAAGCATTCTTGTGCCAGAATATAAGAACAAAGGGGACATCCACACCTGTGGGCATCAAACTCCTATCACATTGCACGAAGGTTCTGGAGAGGGCGATTGATAAATGGATACACAGAGTAGTAGAATGTAAATGGGAGATGAGCAGTTCAGATTCAGATCAAGATGCAGCACAACTGACCCGATGTTTGCAGTGAGACAGATAATTGAGAAGAAGCTATAGATGAGGAAAGAGTCCAACTGAGCATTCCTAAACTTGGAGAAAGCATATGACAAGGTCCCAAGAAAGCTGATCTGGGCAGTATTGCGGTGGTTTGAAGTTCCAGAAACATTGATAGAATTAGTGCAACCTATGTACAAGGACTCAATGACTCAAGTACAAATATCCATTGGGAATGGGTGTGCACCAGGGTTTGGCTCTGAGCCCACTGCTGTTCATATTGGTGATGGACTACACTAGCAAACAGGTCAGATGGGACAGATCAACAAAGTTGCTGTGTGCAGATGATTTGGCATTATAAGCAGACCCTGAGCTAGAACTTCAGCAAAGGATAGGAAAATGGAATGCAAAACTGCAGGCACATAAGATGAAACTAAGCACAGATAAGGTGGTGGTAATGGCAGCAAACTGGGGAAATCAAAAGAAGTTGAGAATAGAGATAGAAGGGAAGATAGTGGAACAGGTAAACAGCTTCAAGTATCTGGGATGGGTGGCTGAGGAGAAGGGAAGTCTGAATGAAGAAGTCAAAGTTGGAATCAGAAGGGCTGCAGCCATCTGGCAGAGTGCCAGGTGCAGTCCATGACAGAATAATGCCAAAGAAGCTGAAAAGTAAGGTGTACAAGAGAGTGGTGTGATCAGTACTACTGTATGGTACAGAAACCTGGGCAGTAAAGGCAGAATAGTTGAAGAAGCTAGAGGTGATGGAAATGAAGTGCCTGAGAAGGGTGGTAGGATGCACACTGTGGGACAGATGGAGAAATGAGGACATAAGAATAGATGCCAACGTAGCTTCAATTGCAGAAAAGATCAAAGAGAACAGATTACGGTGGTTTGGACACGTGGAAAAAAGCAGAAGACAATCTGGTAAGGAAAATTTGGGACAGACAGGAATAAGGTTTGAGGAAGCGAGGATGTCCAGCAAAAAGGTGGATGGATTGTGTGAAAGAAGATCTGCAACAGTCAGGCATGAGTGTTGAAGAAGGTAGGAGTGTGGCACTAAATCAAGAGAGATGGCAACAGTTAACATGGTACCCTGACTCCATGTAGAAAAAAATGGGAAAAAGGGGGCTGATGATGATTGTGTCATCACTTATACAGTTAATAGTAAAACCATAAAAGAATGTATGCTTAGAAACTGGAGTGTTTTCAGAACAGACAGTTTAGCCTGTCTGGGTGATAAGCATCTGTTTGTTTTCAGGAGGGGCAGCTCCTTTAAGCAGCTTCTTAAAAGGCCTGTTAACTTTAATAAAGGTTTTTTTTCCCACTGAAAAAACTGCAGGTATGTATAGTTGTGGCTTTTGTTCTTCATGCCCACATATTAAAAATGTAAATCAAGTGCAAGTTAACATTATGTCATTTTTATTAATGGTTTTTATAATTGTTTAAGCAGGAGAGTCATATATTTAGCACTGTGTGATTTCTGTCCTGCTTTTTATGTGGGGTGACAAGTAGAGAGTTTAAAACTCAAATTCATGAGCATCTGCTTGATGTAAGGAACAAAAAACTACAAATGGCTTATACAGGCACATTAAAACAAATCCAGATCATTGTTTTAAATTTTTAGTTGTTGATCAGGTTTTGAAAGATGAGAGAGTTTTTTTATTGATGCACATTTGTTCAAAAGAGAGTTAGAATGACAACTAAAATTAGATGCAACAATATTTTCTGGGCTTAATGAGGCTGTTTCAATTAGTTCAGTTCTCAAGCTGAAGTTTTTAAGTGGCTAATTAATCCCATTTAGTTTGGTGCCATTCACTGGTGCTTTTTCAGCATATGACTGTTTTATTTTTGGTTTTAACTATTTCTTTGCCTGTGTTAAAGTCAGTTCTGATGAAGTCCTTGTAAAAATAGGATGAAATTGCTTAACTGTTTGGTTTGAATAAAGTATCTCTTCTACCAGTTTCTGCAAGTCTCCATATTGTTTTACTGCACCAGGAATTATTTCTATGGTTTTGTTCTATATAAGAGGCCAAGTGTTGGTGTTTTTTTAATAAGAGTTTGGAAGTGTAGGTCAAATTTCATATTGTCATTAATGGTCACTCCAAAGAGTTTGGTGTTATGGACCTGTTCAATCAGGGTGTTATCAAATGAACTGATTTTGACAAAAAAATTGATTTGGGAGAATGTTTTAAGGGTGAAAAGTATTAGTTTCATTTTTTTTGGGGGGGGGGTGTTAAGGTGGAATTGTTTTCTAGTCAGGACTCTATGGATGTAAAAGATTCTTCAGTAATTTCTTAAAGCTTTTTATAGGATGAGGTTGTGCATATGATTGTAGAGTCATCTGCATATTGTATAAGAGTGGCATACTTGAAAGCTTTGTGTAGATTTATAAATTGGTTAGACAGGAGGGGTCAAAGTATGGGACCTTGTGACATTTATACAGTAATGGGTAGAAATAATGAGTATTCTTGCTGCTATTTGACTGGTTGGAATCTATCCTTAAGGTAACTGTTAAAACAGGAGAGGGAAGGTGGTGAGAGACCTAAAGAAGAGATCATTAGCATAAAAGACATGTATTGTTGCTTTCAAAATAAACATTCTTCAGTACTGTATATATGGCAGCATTAATATTCAGGAAGAGATCTCACCCCCATTATCTTTAAGACTGTTCCCAAGCCTATATATTTATTAATGCAGTGTCAATCATAGAAGAATGTGCTAATTAGGATGCTTTTTAGGCTGTATCAGGAATTTAATCCCACTTCATATTTTCCATTAACTACAGATGACTACTGCTTTCACAAAAGGACCATCCCACAAACTATTTGTATAAAGGTGAGAATGACGTTTAGTCAACTTATGACACTGTGGACTTGATAAAGTCATGTTTAGATCTAAGCACTCATCCATCAAACATTTTGAAACCTGGAGGAGGATCACTTTATTCCTCTTGAAAAGAGGTGTACCTAGTATCTGGGTTATGTGATATTGTTCGGCTCAAAATGAAAACTGATTCTGTTTCTATCCTTTGTTTTATATTTTGTTTGTTCTTGCTTGGCTTCACTTATGAGGGTCATATAGAATGGTTACACTTTTTACACTTTAAAAGTGTTCTTTGATTTATTTATTTCCACCCCTGGTAATGTGGGTTTTCATGCGTTCATGTCTCTCTCTAGGCATTTATGCAAATGATAATGTTGTGACTGTCACCATCCCTTTCAATGTGGTTTATGTCTATATTGCACATTGTGACGTAACTATGCACTGTCTAGCATAGGTTCATAAGTTCATAGGTGTTTAGTAAGCTAACAACCACAAGGGTCTTTTTAAGCTTCGACATGCATCCCAAATCGCTGACAAGTTCTGGTACTCTTGATAAGTGTAAGCCGAGGATTGGGAGATTAAATATTTACAAGCAGGGACTTGGGAAATGAACCATTCACAGATTGCCTGTGCCCATTACAGACATAGATGTCAATCCAGGGATGAATGTGCTGTTCCCCAGAGAGTTAGGTAGCACTTCAGGCATCATGTTGTTCTGTGTGACACTGTACTGTCATTCTTTATATTGCATGACTTATAGAGTTGGACTACACATTGCTGCTTTGCCTGTCCTGCCATATACCATACACAACACTGTCTGCGTGTTGGTGCAGTCACTGCTGGTTGTCCATTGCCATCAGTGCTGCTACCAGTCGATGTCATTGTGGTTGCAATGGGTCCTACTGTTGCAGTGGCAGAAAGTCTCTAGGATAGTGGTCGGCCTGCCTGATGTTGAAGGATAATGTAATGTAGCATGCATCATGCTGCAAATATTTAACAAGTAAAAGCATATGACAGAGCCTCTTGGACATGTCTTGACAGCAGAAATGAGAATTTAGCAAGCCAGTGACATGCTTTACCACATTTCTGGTTTGAATGGGGATTTGTTATACTGCTGTTTGTCCATGCATTGTGTGTCCTGTACCAGCATCATCAACTGCTACTTTGGTGTTTATCTTTTGTCACGTAACACATCAGAGATGGAGGGAGGGAGAGAGACTGGCAAGGGTGACTCTTGTTTGCAAGTTGTGTATGTGGCTGCGGATATGTAGGTACACCACTGTGCTTGCACTTACCTACTAGGTGGTCATTTAGGATGTCTCCGTGCAGAGACTAGTGATACAGATTACTTGTATGCCATAATTAGGAATCATGACCACTTCCAGGAGGCTGTGCACACACATAACTATTAGACCCTATGTGTTGCTTACCTATGGCATTGGATGGAATATTAGCCCTTCCTATTGATGAAATGCTGTCTGTGTACACTAGATGGAGATCTTTACTGCCATATGAGTACAATCTGTTGATCAAAATACGTTTGGGAGGTCAGTAATACTGTAGAAACCAGACATGGTAGAGGATCTTGTGCATGCTAAGTTGATAAGGTAGATGTGCTTCTTCACATATGGCAGCAATGTATCAATGAATGCTGTGAGTGTTCTACAGGCTGGTTTCTGCTGTTTACCCAGTTTGCCTTTGGAAGATTCCCATAGCTTATATGGCAAGGGCTACACATACCACGGTATCCGGAGATATAGGAAGTCCACTCATTCCTCCAGTTCCAGTCTGCGGGCCATGCATGTCAACCAGCATCCATATGATATATGTCTCTGTCCACACAAAGGTGATCCAAATTCTGTTGCTCAGTGAGCTCATGTGAAGTAATCCTTTACTGATACAGCTTTTAGTGTCATGTGTGCGACATTGTGCACTTGGAAGACTGATGGCTGAGATACATCATGCTGTCACATAAAGTCTCTGCTGCTGGTAAAATGTCTTGTTCATAGGTTCATAGGTAGGTACTAGGCTATCAGCCCTGGGGCCTATACAAGCCCAGCCAAAAATGTACCCTGGCTTTTGCCACCCAAGAAAATAATTTTCCTGTGCCACTGTTGAGCAGAGCTACAGAGGTGATCCCCGGGGCGAATTTCCTATTTCCCATCCAATCATCAAGATTTTTCTTGAAGAGGGATAATGAGGAGCTTTGTTTGATATAGATAGGTAGTTTATTCCAGAGTATGGGAAGTCTCTGGGACAGGAATCTATCCCTCCAGCATGTTCTGTTTAATGTGGTGACAAGGTTTAGGTCCCTAGAGCATGTAACTTGGAGGGATTGGCATTTCTTTAAGTGGAGCATGTCTAACAGCTCTGGGTTTGACATAGCTTTGTATGTTAGGCAGAGATCACCTCTGAGTAGGCGATATGCGACGGAGTAAAGCTGGAGTTTTTTGAGACTGTCTGCGTAGGGCATCTGTTTGAGGCTGGTAATCTTCTTTGTGAGGTATTTCTGCGGCCTTTCCAGTTGTTGTAGATGTCTTGTGAGGTACATACCAAAAGGGGCATTGTACTCTATAATGGGTCTAATGAGTGATGAGTAGAGGGGAACAATGACCTCTTTTTTTCTGGATGAGAAACCTTTTATGATGAGGTATGCATGTAGAAGGATTTCCTGACTACTGTGGTGATGTGATTATCAAAGGAGAGACTACTGTCCACCTGTGTCCCAAGGTCTCTTATCACACTTTCAGTGTTAAGTATACTACCGCCTATGTTGCAGTTCATGGGTACAGAGTTTTTACCAAAGGGGATGACAATGCACTTTTTGGCACTGAGCTTGAGGCCATGGCTTTGACACCAGGCATCTGTCTCCGTGAGGCCCTTTTGTAGGATGTCCACATCGTTAGGAGTTTCAATTATGGCTCCTAGTTTGCAGTCATCTGCAAACTTCATTAGCCAAAGACCTTCTGTGTTATCTTATACTTCAGAAACGTAGATACCAAACAGGAGAGGACCCAGGACTGAATCCTGTGGTATTCCACTTGTCACTGGTCTGAAGTCAGATTTGGAGTCTGCTACTTTCACAGTGTGGGTTCTGTCAGTGAGCCAGTTGGCAACCCATCTTGTGACAGGGATTTATACCTAGTTTAGTGAGTTTATCTATAATTCCAGAGTGGGGGATGGTGTCAAAAGCCTTGGCAAGATCTAGATAGGCTGTGTGAACCACCTTACCCTTGTCTATGGCTTTGGTGACTGCTTCAAAGAAGTCTATCAGGTTTAGGAGACATGATCTGCCTTTTACAAACCCGAACTGGGTGGGATTCAGAGTTTGGAGATTTCCAATATCTTTGTTTATAAGTTCCATGATGATACGTTCCATGGCCTTGCAGACCAGGCTCATCAGGCTAATGGGGCGGTAGTTCCCGGGGTCCATGGTGGCTCCCCCCTTGTGGTGTGGGATAACCGTTGCTGTCCATCATTCAGCAGGCACAAAGCCTGAAGTGAGGCTATGATTGAACATGGTACTTAGTTGGGGTGCCGGTTCGTTCTGTAGTTCATGTAAAACATAGCCTGGGATGTTGTCTGGTCCCATGGATGCTGTGTTCTTGGCTTTGGAGAGTGTGGTTTTTACCTATGCAGCCGTGATTACAGGAACTTTGCATTTTTCTGGTATAGAGATGGGCTCTTTAGGGGGTGAGAGGGGGGTAAAGTTAGCACTGAACCTATCTGCCAGGATGTTGGCAATATGAGTTGGGTCTGTATATTTAGTGCCATTGTGCTCTAACTCAAAGCAGATCTGAGTGTTGCCATTGAGATTCTTGACATAGCTATAGAATGCTTTGTGGTTGTCTTTAGAATCAGTGGCGATTTTGTTTTCATAACTTGCTTTGGAGGATTTTATCAGGGATCGCAGCTTCTTACTGAGGCTGACCAGGAAGCTCCTCCACTCATGGGATTTTACTCTCTTTTGCAAGAGTTTCTTCCTTCTGTTGTACAGTTTGTTTATGGCAGGGGACCACCAGATTGGCTTCCTTTTTTTGGAAGATAATGTTTTGGTTCTGTTTGGGATAGCATGATCCATGCACTCATATAAGTGCTTATAAAGTGCAATTGTGTAGGATTCAGTAGTCGTACCTATATTGTCCATCTGCATGGGTGTCATGAAGTTCACCACTTCTGTCTTAAGAAGCATGAAGTTGGCTTTGGAGAAATTTTTTACCATGGTTTCCTTAATGGGGGGTGGAGGCAGGATGTGGATATCTAGGGTAATTAGCTTATGGTCGGAGCGGACCAATGAGGCGTTGACTTCAGGTGTGGAACATAGGTAACTCATATTGGTAATGACTAGATCCAGGATATTGTTGCCCCTGGTGGGGGTGTGGATAAGTTGATCCAGGGCATTGGAGTTTATGAATTCCAGAAAGCGTTGAGTGAAGGAGTTGGTACATGAGTAGTTTTTCCAGTTAATGGTGGGGTAGTTGAAATCGCCCATTATTAGGTTGTTTGGTTGAACCCTAATATTTTCCAGTACATCAAGAAAAGAGGAGTGGGAATCCTGAGGCATGGTGGGTGATCTGTAGCAAGCTACAATTTGGATTACAGTTTTGCCCAGAGTTAGTTGCACTTGGATAACTTTGGCTGCATTATGCTGAGCAACTAGCCTGGAAGTGTGGATATCCTTAATGAATATGGACACACCTCCGCCTTTGGTGTTCTGGTCCAGGTTACATGGCCGAAAAGTGTGGTATGAGTTATAGCCTGGTAGTGCAGGGGTGCTCTCTGGAGCCTTGAACCAGGTCTCAGTCACTGCACAGATATCGATGTTCTCCATTTTAAGGAGTGCCTCGAGTGAGTGCATTTTGAGATTTAGACTTCTAGCACTGAGTAGCATCACCCTCAGTTTTTGCTTGCCTGTTCCTGTTATGGTGGTGAATTTGTCATTTGAACCTTGCCTAAAAAAGGCACTATAGGGGTGGCAAAAACCTTAGCCAGTATCTGGAATCCCAGGGGTGACAGGTGCAGGCCATCTCTGGCAAAGCATTGTGGTTTGTCGACCATGTCATCCCAGGCAGACAGATACTGGATCCCTTTAGAATGGCACCAGAAGCTTAGCCAATTGTTGAAGTCAATCATTTTGTCTTTGTACTGCGGCATCATTCTGGTTGATGGCAGAATGCTACTCAGGGCTAGAGTCATATGTGCCTGGGCTACAAGATCGGAGAGCTCTTCCATGTCTCTTTTCATGTAATCCAAGGAGGTACATCTCAGGTCATTCACACCAACATGGACAATGACAGAATCATATTTGTACTTGTTGTGGAGTGACCTGAGTGCATGGGTTATGTGGCGGATCCTGGCACCTGACAGGTAGCTGACAGTAACCTTCTCCTTGTTTAGCCTGGTGAGTGGGACATCAGTGTGCCTGCCTATAGAGTCGCCTATGACTAGTGTGTTGGGTACGTTGTTTTGCCTTATTGGCTGTGGTTGAGTGGCACACTGAGTCTGTGGGCTATGTGTCATTTGGGTTGTGTTGGGGGGGGTGGAGGTTGCTTGCATTTCTGCTTTGGAGGTCTCTGTTGCTTGAGCAGATTATTATTGAGAGCCTCCGTGAATGTTTTTGTGTTTCTATGTGTGGATTTTGGTGGTGTAGATTTAGTGAGACTATGTGATGATTGTGGTGTGGTGCAAGTGTTTACCCTGTCCTCTTGACTGTCAAGTTCAGTCTTGATTGGAGAGAGCTTTACCTCCAGTTTGGCTAGATAAGTGCATCTCTCACAGATTGTAGTGTTGGGTGGTAGGAGGAGAGGGTTGTCTGTGTACATGAGGCAATTTCTACATTGCCCCAAGATGCCCAGAATCATCAAATAGACAGGAGAGAACACTGGGAGCTGACCATTGGACATGCCTGAATAAAAAAAAAACTATTTTCCTCTAGATAAAGTGAGGAAAGTGAGTACAAGAGCTGTTTTTCTCTAAGCAAGTGAGGAAAGTACCAAAACTGTTTTCCTCTAGGTAATGAGGAAGATTGAGTGCTGTAGTAATTAATAGGTTATTTAGTGCTTACAAGTTCTGAACAAGTGCTGATCACGAATAAGCAAATTCAAGTGCTAAAAGTAAGAATCTGTATCTGGACTAAACTAGTTACAGGAAAGGGGGGAAACAAGTGCAAATGGGGCTTTTTAATCAGAAAGTTGAGAGAGATGGAAAAACTCCCAAACGGCCAATAACTACAATTTCTGGGCCAGTACCACTCCTTATGTGGTAGATAGGTAACCTAGTGCTTACCACTCCCACTGATAATCTGGAAGGCTTCCCTCCAAAACAGAAAGCTTGGGGGGGGTCTCAGAAGCTTACATACAGTCCTGGATACAGCAAATCTGAATCTGGACTACACTAATTACAGGAAAGGATTTTTTTTTATATATATATATATATATATATATATACAAAAATGTAGCTAAAACATCAGTCAAAACAATTCAAATGCAGTGCAAGCTAGCACACTTGAGTATGTAGCAATGTTAGACCAAACAGTTTAAAAAATGCAATTAAATTAAAAATGACTAAAAACAATGCAGAAGGAGTCTATTAGATAGAATAAGGTAAAGAGATGGGACGGGGGAGTTTCCCAGATCAAATCTACAGTGGGGGCGGGTAACTGCAAAAACCTCCAAATTTAAACAACAACACAGGAACAGGGAGAACACCTTCAGCAGAGATCTGAAAACTAAACAGTGAAGCAAAAATAACAGTGCACAACTCTGAAGTCAGCCAGCAATGATATAAAATTAGTCAAACAACAATTACCAGTACACAACTCTGAAGTGCCAGAAAAATATACCCAGCTCTCTATCTCCAGATAGTTTGAAGAGCACTCATTCAGGACACAGGAAGGCACTAGCAATGATATGCAGACTTTTTTTACTAAGATGGTATAACTTTATGCAAGTAATCCTTGAGATGGTCAGATAACACACAGGATGTAACCAGTTATACCAACTTAAGACACAGAGAAATAGGGGGAGGGGGGAAAACCACCTTCAGCAGAGATCTGAAAAACTATACAGTGAAGCAAAAATAACAGTGCACAACTCTGAAGTCAGCCAGCAATGATATAAAATTAGTCAAACAACAATTGCCAGTACACAACTCTGAAGTGCCAGAAATGTTCTGCAATGCTACAACTTTTGGCATCTTCTTACCATTATGCTTAACACAGCCCTGTGCAAAGCTTGCACCTGATGACTATGAACCATGCCTTTCTTCCTTTTTCCTCACATACATTTAATTATTCATTCATTAGACTGTGCTTTGTTTGGATGACATTATATAGTAATATGCATACGCCTGTTTTGTGACTTAGGCCATTGCTCCATCATGCTATCTGGTCTATGAATCACCACTGCTTTTTCTAGTGTTTGATACCAAAATACACTGCAAACTTTACAGTGTCTAATAATGCCCGCACAACATATACAAATCATAATACTGAAAAGTAAACTTCTGACATAAAAGTTGGCTAGGATTATGAGTAGTTATTGATGTTGAGGAGCAAATTTGTCTAGTGTGAGAGCAAATTCAGAGTAATCCAGTAGCTTCTGAGCTTTGAAAGATGGTGGGAAGATATTACACAACAAAGGCACACTATTCAAACATTTAGGTGCTATTTTGTCTGGTCTGAACTTAAACATTTAGAGAGTCATTCAAAATCTTTTAATGGGGTTATGTATCACCAACAATCCAGATTACTGCTCTGAAGAGTTAGTAGTCTACCATTCAGCTAAGCAATACTGGGGTAATAATCTAACTGTGAAACTGGTGACCTGTATCGATCAGTGATCCAGACTGTTGAGGAACTGACTGGGAAGGATGAACATGAGGGGTTGTCACCAGCATGGCCATTATTTTGGAAGGGAGTTTGCCCAGTCTGGTAACAATGGTGACTCCTATTGAGGGTCAACAGATTATATTAGGAATATTTGAATTAAACTACATACAAGAATTGCTAAGCAAACCTTAACACTGTAGTTGGAGAAGGCATAAATGTGGAAACATGCATGTGCCAAATGGGGCTAAAATAGCAGTTCCCTTCATTTCAGCACAGCGAATGTATCAAAGGCAGCTGCATGGGCTATGTATTTAAAGGGTAAAGTCTTACTGGAGAAAAAAAATCAGTGCAACGTCTGATGGAAAGAAAAATGACCAGGAAAAAAAAGAGTTATCAACTTTCCCCTGTTGAATTACATTCAAATTTAGTTGATTCATAACCACCTAAGTCATCCAGGAATGTGGAAACACTTTTTGTGGATAATATATTTTGAACAAACTGTACACAGATTCTTAATTTAGTCAGATGTTTTAGCCATCCAGTTACCCTTGAATGGACTACAGTGATCATACTGAAATTCATTTTGATGTAAATTTTGCAGTTATTTGGAAAACCACACCCAGTCTAGATTGTGCCTGTTTATACAAGATAACCCTGTAAAATAGCCTTTAAAACAATGTTTTGAGTTTTTTTTTTATTCTGAAGTAAAGAAGTCTGCTGAGTATTGCTACATTAATGGTATTCTAATTTGTTGGTGAGCCTTTTTATGACTATGATGAAAGTGTAATCAGACTTCTAATTTATGTCCAAGATCACCCTAGCTGTATTATCTTTTTTTAGATGCTTCCTAAATAATTCATCAGGAGACTGAATGCAGAAGTTATTCTGCAGCTTATTTTACAGATTTTGAACTGGACAATACAGGCACATTTATAACATTGTTCAGTTTAAGACCTAACTAAACAGGCACATTTGCAGCTGATTTTTTTCAACTCCCCCCTCTCCTGTGCTTCCCCATAGCTGACCATCATCTGCCACCATCTGTTCTCATTCACTGTGTATGCCGGGCATGCCATAGCTTCACCTAGGATCAACCTGATCCATGTTTGGGATGGTGAGGGGATTAAGAACACTGGTGCAGTGCCATACTGCTGTTGGAGAGTATTCTGCAACCTCCACCACTCTGCAATCTTGAGCCTTGCAATCTTTGCAATGTCTGACCTTTTTCCATGCTTCCATGCACATCCAACCTCCTGACTAAACAGTATATCACTTTCAATGTGAAGCTCACCAGGCTCTTAATAGTACTGTTGCAGTGAGACTATGCAGGCCCCTCACCAAAGATGGGTGAACCGGCATAAGCCGCTCACTCTCATACTCCTCCAAACTGTATACATCTTGAACTTTGCACCCTGGGAAGAAATGACAGATCATAGGGTGGAGCCATCTGCACACACTACTAGATGACATTATCAATAATGTGTCTAGATAGCTGTAATGTCCCATTGATTAACCAATGCAGAATGTCTGTATGATATTAGCTGGAGATGATCCAGTCTGATTTCATCTGAAAGTCAGTCTTCTATGTTCAGATTACTATGGATCTTTCTAAAATTCTTGAACACAAAAAAAAATCTGGAAAAAAAAGACTCCAGTAACCACTATGTTGTGCGTGTGTGTGTGTGTGTGTGTGTGTGTGTGTGTGTGTGTGTGTGTGTGTGTGTGTGTGTGTGTATATATATATATATATATATATATATATATATATATATATATATATATATATATATATATATGAAAAGAGAGAGAAACAATAAACAGTGCCATTATGTTGTGTATGTGGGTGAGAGAGAGGGGGGGGGGGGCAAACAATAAACAGTGCAATGTCCAATATATCTCCTGAACTGAAATGATGTTGCTTGCCTGGATTTAGGCCATGTGAAACTATATAATCTTCACTGAGAACTATTTTGTCTAAAAGCGTTGGATGATGTCAGAGGAATGATTTAGGCTAGTAGTTAGACATTTTAGTGTCATGCCCTAACCAGACACGTGTGTACATCACATGAGTGCTCTAAATGTTAGCATGCAATTGTGCAGTGCAGAGCAATCTCTCATTTTTGCAGCTGATATAAAAGTTTAGGCATCCTTACCAGCTCTTTGAGTAACTGGATCCCATAAGGTCTCCAATGGCCACCAGGTATTCGTTAATATGAGCTTCCACAGACATGTCCCTCAACCTGTTCCCTTACAGAAAAGAGTAGGCTTGCCCTTTTTGTTCCTTTCTTTCCACGGTTGGCTTCTCCAGAGCTTGGGCTATAACTGAATCCATGTTTTCTTGGTTATAGTCAGGGCTGCAGAAATGAGTTATGTACTTGGTTTTGCAATATATTTCACATACATTTTGCATATTTAAAGAGGGGCCACTCTTAAATTAACCCATTTATGAGCCTGGAATGTCACAGACCATCCATTAATGGGTTTAATGGTACGTGATGTGTTGGCCACTTTATCTAATGGGACAGCCATATAATACAATCTAAAATTTGGTAATTTCATGCCCTGAGATTCATTAGTCAGTTTAATTTTATTTGATCAAATTTTAAGTGACTTAACTCTCTTATGAAGTTATTATTTTATCCAATTTATCATGTTACTTGTTCTGAAATTTCAATAATGAGTTTTGTATTCATGGAAAATGTAGGATGTTTTAATTGGACCTCCGATCATAACCAGCTTATTATGTGAATGAGACATGGATGCCAAGAAATTCACCTCAAGAGTGAAACGAGAGCTGAGTCTTGGCTCTCATCAAGAACTCAGAATAACTTGATCATAATTCTTTGTAGTACATGGAATTTTATCCAGTCCATATAGTACCAGTAAAAGAAAAAAAAGAAGCAAAAATTGTAGGGGTGTAAAGTATTTTACCTGCTTTGAAGGCCAATAAAATACTTTGTGAATACTGTCAAACAGAAGTACACCTTTCAGCTTCTTTGCTTACAAATTCTGGGCAAATTAAAATAATTGGGGGGACAAAAATCAAAATCAGGGACTGTTTTAAAATATTGCTCTAATTCACTTAAAAAGTTAATGGAACAATAGTTTTTGCATCAAACTGCATTTTCTGAGCAATAAACACTATGAAGCTCTGACGTCTAGCATTGCTGATTGACTGTAATCCTTAGTGGTTTACCAGAAACTCTAAAATTTTATGAGGGACAGGGCAAATATATGATTCAAAATTCAGGAACATTCCACAAGAACAAGGACAGAAAACAGGTATAGTATTCATAAACAGAGTAGTCCTCTTGCAAAAGGTAAATCAGCTTTTAAAAGCTCTTAGAGACTTAGCTCTGTAATACTTTCTGTTTGAAAATGTGTCAAAGTGAAATTGTAACAGCTTTCAAAAGCAGTTTTAAGTTCTGACTCTGTTCTTTGCTGGCCAGCACTAACTTAAGTTCACAGATAAGAACTAGGCTAACTGCGCTTGTGGGTCCTAAACAATTTCCCTACTTGAAATAACCCATCCCATCTGCTTATAGATTGGTCTTCCCTATTCCATGGTTGATAATTATATATTACTTCTAATGAGAATAACTGGGATCCTACCACAGATAATTTGAGGGGACTCATGCATGAGATAAAACATTTAGGTGGTACCTCTGTCCATTAATAGTATTATTAGTGGCAGTCCTGGGGTAAATTTTCTGTTTCCCATCCATAGATCTCAGCTGCAGTTGAAAATGGACAAGGATGAACTTTGTTTTATGTGGATGGGAAATCTGTTCCTCAGCAGTCATATCCTCTGTGCTATATAACTGTCCCTACCAAACTGTTCTGTTGATGTGGCAGAAGAAGTTTAGATTACTAGACTGCGTATTTCTGATGCCATTTAACTTGCTGATGTGCAGTAAATCCATAATTAATGGCTCAGAGGATTCCTTGTATGCCAGACATAGGTCACTTCTTAGCAGTCTGTAGGATACTGAGCATGGTGACAGGGCTTTCAGTTAGCCCATGTAGAACATGTTGTTTAGGCTTTGTATCCCTTTAATAAGGCATTTACATGAGTGTTCCAGTTGTTGCATGTGTCTAGACAGATACATGGCAAAGCGGGTACTATATTCAATGACTAGCCTAATGAGTGCTGCATAAAGGGGAACAATGACATCTCTAGATCTGTACACAATCTCTTTGTTTATAAGCTGTGCAATATAAGACTTTCTTACAACAATAGACGCATGTTGGTCAACAGTTACGTCACTGTCAACATAAGTTCTGAAATCATGAACAACTGGGTCAAATCTTAGGGGCGGTTTGTCAATGTAGTAGTTCCCTGGGTTAGATGACTTCCCAAAGGATGCAGTAATTCATGTTTTTGGCATTTAGTTTCAGTTATGATTTTGGCACCAGTTATTTATTTGGAGCAAACCTTCCTGTAGGATGGCTAAGTCATATTGGAATTCAGTGACTATTACTAGCTTGCAGTGACCTGCAGCCTAAGTCAGCCAGAGCCCTTTGGTATTGAACTTTACTTCAGAAAAGCAGATGCCAAACAGGAGAAGTCCCAGCTGAAAATCTTGGGGGACTCTACTGGTGACTGTTCTCTTTGTGGAGGTAACTTCCCAGATTTTGATTATTTGCATCTTATTTATGAGTCAACTTTTGGTAGCACTTTTAGGACTTGATCTTATATGATAGCTGGAGGTGACACAGTTTCAGATATATCTGGAGGGGGAAAGAGGGGTATAAAGTTATCGGCCAATAAATTTGCCGTATCATTAGCATCAGTGTAGGCAACACCACTCACAATCTGCTCAGTGCATTGCTGCTTTCTGTTTTTGAGGTTACACACATGACTACAAAATGCCTTGTGATTGTTTTTGGCTTAGGTAGCTATTTTATCCTTGGTGGATTTTATTAAGTTCCTGAGTTGTTTGTTTATTTCAGTGACAATGGTTCTAACATTTTGGGAATTATTCTTCTTAATTTTGGTCAAACTTATTTTCCTTTTATTATAAAGCTTGTTTATATTATGGCTGCACCATGTGGGTTTGTTTCTGGGGTTTGCCCTACACTTGTTAATATAGGGTACAGTTGCATCCATGCATCTGTTTACATGCTGGTATAGTATGGTGGTGCATATTTCTGTGTATTCATTGCAGTTAACTAGGTTTGGTGGGGTTTGCCAATGTTCCACATAGGAGTAGGTAGCTTGTCTTAAAGAAATGTCTAAAGGTTCCTTGGGTGGAATGGATCTCTGGTTTCAGTTTTATTTTGAAGGGAACTTGTTTATGGTCAGCCATAACAGTTGATGAAGGTACACAAGAGATGGTGGACTATGCTCCCATATTAGTAAGGACAACATCCAGGTTGTTATTCCCCCTAGTGGGTACTCTGAGTGCCAACCTGTTTGTATTGATGAAGTCTATGAATCTCTTTGCATATTGTGGTGGTATAGGTTTCCCATTCTATAGTTGGATAGTTTAGATCACCTAGGTAAAAGGCATTGAGTTTAGCACTAATTATATCTGGCGTTAGTCACTAGTGGAAGACCTGATCTTAATAGTGCTCATTGTCCTTAACTAGGTTTTGTTAGGCATCCCTAAGTGCTGTTAATATTGGGTCTCACTCTAGGGAAGATCTTAACAACTTTATCTTTTTCCTGATTTTGGAGCATAACTGTGGTGTTTCATTCATTACATTAATTATCTTTATTGCTTCCAAGACTTTCAGAATAAACTTCAGCTTGTGCCATTTATAAAAATCTTGCTGCATTTTTGTATTATTTTGTCTAAATGTTCCTTAATAGTTTTTCTTTTTTTTTTTGATCGACTTTTTATTTGATTTTACAACCAGAGTTAACAATCATAATAAATGAACATGTTTAAAATAACATAAAAGATGAGTAAAAAGAGCAAGGAAACAAGGATTTTGCTATGTACACTCATCCATGACAAAATTTGATGTAAAATGTATATATCATTAAATAATTAATATTTATCTAATAACACTTGTAGTTTCTGCCAGGCTAGTCTTTTATGAGTTAGGTTAGACGTCCTAATACAAATAGTGTGTAATTCACTCTTACAGACAACTTTAGCTAAATGTATAAAGTCAGTAAATAATATATTTTGTTTACTCTTCCAATTCATTGTAATTACCTTTCTAGCAATGGCCAGAAGTGACCAAAAAGTGGAATTTGATGTTTTGGTTTCAAACTTGGTACAGAAACATTAAATAACAGTAAAGAATCTGTAACATAACAATTATCAGACCACAAAGCCTTTACAAAGTATTTAAAGTCTTCACAAAATTGTAAGACAACTCTACATTCAATAAACATATGGGCCCAGTTTGCTTCTAATGATTCATCACATCTCCAGCATTTTAATTCTTTGCTCTTTGAAATAATAGCTATTTTATGAGGGTTCCTATTATGTTATCGAAAGATTACATAATCGAATGATCAAAACTTCGAAATGGCAGCATTTCGAAGATCGCATTGTGGGATCGCAGTGCAGGGAGGATTGGAATATTTGCCCTTTCCTCACTGTAGTGTGATCTCTGAGTTGGAATTTATATTTAGCGAGGGGTGTGTGGGGTGCAGCTCGCCCACAATACAAGCTTAGAAATGCTGCCATTTCAAAGTTTTGATCATTCGATTATGTTATCGTTCGATAACGTAATATGAACCCATTTTATGAAGAGTAAAAAAACTTCTATTTAAAAATTCTTAGGTAAATAACTTCCAGTAGAAAGAGGATGTGGTGTTATTCACTGAGTTTAATAACAATCTTTTATTACCAGCCAATAGAGATTCCTTGTTTACTGCTGTAGAGTAGTTCCAAAAGATTTGATCACATGATAAGAATTCATCTCACAGGATTTTGTATATAAAGGAAATATATAATTTAGGGCCCCTAGTTGTTGAGTTATTATACATTAACAGTTGTAGCATTTTTGTCAAGCATTTGTTTCTGAATTTATTGATAATTTTAATTTATTCTCAATAAACTGTTGTAAAGTTTGTACTATCAACCCGTTATCTTTTTTAACACTGTACCTAGTTAAGAGTACATTTGCTGGGTGTACTTTATTATTATCTAAAAATTTATACCAGAATTTTAAACTGTTATCTTTAAAATGTAACATTTTTCTTATGTTAAAGGACTTGAAACAATCTGTAAAGATAAGAAAAGGTAATTGTTTAATACTATAGTTACTTTCTATTATAGTTTTAAAAGATCTACAAATTTAATTGATACCATATGTGGAATGATTCAGCTTCCCATTATAAAGACAATAATTTCATAGTATCCAATATATTTTACTGATTCCTAATGAGGAGTCTATTTGAGTTTCATAATTACTGTTAGATATTATATATGTTTCATGCAGCTGTTTCCAACTTGAGGTATAAGTGGCACTTAACCAATTTAAGACTATATTAATAATAGTAGATTTTGAGTATATTTCAATGTTTTGGAAGCCAATTCCTCCCTCATCACAACCTCTTATATGCCATTTATACGCTATTATTTTTTTTGAGGAAACCAAAGGAACTTAATTAGCATGGTATTTATTTGCATGAAGATTTTTTTTGGAGGAATTAGAGTTAAACATTGTGTATAAAATAACATTTTTGGTAGAATAGTAATTTTCATTAATGTGAGTCTGTCCTCCATGGTGAAATACATTTTATTCAAATTATTTATTAGCTTAGTAATTTGTATAGGTTAGGAGTATAATTTCTTTCCATGGGGGCTTTATACTGATTCCGAAATATTGTATAGTTTTCTTTTCCCAATAAAAGTTCTTTTGAATTTGTAAAGTCTTATTGATTTTTTTGTTGATTAATACAGATTCGCTTTTGTTTTGATTAAATTTTAGGGCTGAGACTTTTTTAAATAAATTAATTGATTTGATTCTTTAATGTAAAGAAGAGTCAATATCTTCACTTGTTAAAAGGATATGGTCTGCAAACAGCTGAATTTTTTAACAATGATCTCTGTTTATTAAAAATCCTTTTATATTATTATTGTTTCTTATAAAGGTGGCAAAAGGTTCTATTCACAAGTCAAACAGCAAGGGTGATAATGGACAGCCTTATTTTGTACCTTTAGTTATTTTAAATTGTGATGATAGATAATATCCTATTTTGACATATGCTTGAGAATTATTATATAATTTAAGTATCAAATGAATGAAATCTAGGGGGGGGGGTTATATCCTTTGATAATTTTATGTAAATATGCCCAATTAATTGAATCAAAGGCTTTTTCAATATCTAAGCTAATAATAGTTAGTTGTTTTTTTTTTTTTTTTTTAGTTTTATCAGCAATATCAATGTGAGAAAGTAATTTAATTATATTATTCTGTACTCTTCTGTGTAATATAAAACCAGTTTGATCATAATGTATAACACTGGGCAATATATCATTTAACCTCTTAGCCAATATGGGCATAAAAATGTTTAGCAAAGAAATAGGGTGATAGAAAGAGCATAATTGTGGTTTCTTGCTTTCTTTTAAAATTGGGGAAGTCAGTGACTTCCAAATCATTTTTAATTATAGAGAAAGTGCTTAATAATATTTTAATGCTGAGTCTGGGAAAATTTTCTATAATTCTGGAACTAAACCATCTAAGCCTGGAGCCTTATTAGTTTTTTAGGTTTTTAATCTGGTCTTTCAATTCCAAAAGTGATATTGGTTTATTTAATAATTTACTTTGTTGTTTTGATAATTTATTTATATTATTTTGGAAAATTTATTATTATGTTATTTTTCTCTAAATAGGTTTATAGGTTTGTAGGTAAATAATAGGCTATCAGCCTTGGGGCCTATATATGCCTAGCCAAAAAAGTTCCCTGGCTTTTGCCACCCAAGAAAGTTATTTTCCTGTGCCCCTGTCTAGCAGAGCCAGAGAAGTGTTCCCCAGGGTAAATTTCCTATTTCCTATCCAGTTGTTGAGATTTTTCTTAAAATGGGCTAATGATGAGCTTTGCTTGACATGAATGGGTAGTCTGTTCCAAAGCATAGGAAGTCTCTGGGATAGGAATCTATCCCTCCAGCATGTTCTGTTTATTGTGGTGGCAATGTTTAGGTCCCTGGAGTGTGTGGCTTGGAGGGATTGGGGTTTCTTTAAGTGTAGCATTCCAACAGATCTGGGTTTGACATGGCTTTGTATGTTAGGCAGAGGCTGCATCTGAGTAGGTGATAAGTGACGGAGTAGAGCTGGAGTTTTTTGAGATGGTCTGCGTATGGCATCTGTTTGAGGCCAGTAATAGGTTCATAGGTTCATAGGTTGGTATTAGGCTATCGGCCCTAGGGCCTATGCAAGCCTAGCCATAACAGTTCCCTGGATATTTCTTCCCACAATATTTACTTTTCCAGGCCCCTGTCTAGCAGGGTGACTGACATGATCCCCGGGGTGAATTTCCTATCTCCCATCCAATCATCAAGGTTCCTTTTGAAGAGGGCCAAAGAGGCACTCTGCTTGATATGTATGGGCAGTCTATTCCAGAGTATGGGGAGTCTCTGGGTCAGGAACCTAGCCCTCCAGCATGTTTTGTTCATTGTGATGACAAGGTTTAGATCCCTGGAGTATGTGGCTCTGAGGGATTGGGATTTCTTTAAGTGGAGCATGTCCAACAGCTCAGGGTTTGACATGGCCTTGTATGTTAAGCAGAGATTGCCTCTGAGTAGACGATATGCCACAGAGTATAGCTGGAGTTTTTTTAGATGGTCAGTATATGGCATCTGCTTTAGGCCTGTGATTCTTTTAGTGAGGTATTTCTGTGGCCTTTCAAGCTGTTGCAGATGTCTTGTGAGGTACATACCAAATGGGGCATTATACTCTATAATGGGTCTAATGAGGGATGAGTGCAGTGGGACAATGACCTTCTTTTTTCTGGATGAAAAGCCCTTAGTGATGAGGTGTGCCACATAGAAGGATTTCCTGACTGTTGTGGCAATGTGGTTATCGAAGGTGAGACCACTGTCCACCTGTGTCCCTAAGTCTCTCATCACACTTTCCATGTTTAGTGTCCTGCCACCTATGTGGTAATTCATGGGTACATGATTTTTTCAAAAGGGATAACTATACATTTCTTGGCATTAAGCTTGAGCCCATGGCTCTGGCACCAGGCATCTGTTTCTGTAAGGCCCTTTTGTAGAATATCCACATCATTTGGGGATTCAATAATGGCTCCCAGTTTGCAGTCATCTGCAAGCTTTGTTAGCCAGAGTCCCTTAGTGTTGGCCTGTACTTCAGAGAAGTAGATGCCAAACAAGAGTGCTCCCAGGACTGAACCCTGAGGTACTACACTTGTCACTTGTCTGGAGCTGGATTTGGAGTCGGCTACTTTTACTGTCTGGGTTCTGTCAGTAAGCCAGTTAGCAACCCATCGAGAGATGTAGGGATTTATGCCCAGCTTAGTAAGTTTATCTATGATTCCAGAGTGGGGGATGGTGTCAAAGGCCTTGGCGAGGTCCAGATAGGCTGTGTAGACTGCCTTACCCTTGTCCACAGCTCTGGTGAGTGATTCAAAGAAGTCAATCAGATTCAGGAGACAAGATCGGCCCTTCACAAACCCAAACTGGGTGAGGTCTAGTGTTTGAAGGTTGCCAATGTCTTTGTTTATAAGTTCCATGATAATGCGTTCCATGCCCTTGCAAATCAGGCTTGTCAGACTGATGGGATGGTAGTTCCTGGGATCCAAGGTGGATCCTCCCTTGTGGAATGGGATAACTGTAGCTCTGCATCACTCAGTGGGCTCAAAGCCTGAGGTGAGGCTATGATTAAACATGACACTTAAGTGAGGTGCCAGTTCATTTTGTAGTTCATGTAGTACACAGCCTGGGATGTCATCTGGTCCCATGGATGCTGTATTCTTAGCTTTGGAGAGTGCGGTTTATACCTGCGTGGCCGTGATTATTGGAATTTGGCAATCTTTTGGTATTGAGATGGCCCCTTTAGGGGGTGAGAGTGGGGTGAAGTTGGCACTAAATCGATCTGCCAGGATTTTGGCAATATCCTTGGGATCAGTAGATTTAATGCCATTCTGTTGTAACTCAGAGCAGATCTGAGCATTGCCATTTAGATTTTTGACATAACTATAGAATGCCTTGTGGTTTTCTTTGGAATCTTTGGCAATTTTATTTTCATAACTAGCTTTTGAGGATTTTATGAAGGATCTCAGCCACTTACTGAGGCTGGTGAGGGAGTTTTTTGCATCCTGGGATTTTCCTCTTTTTTGCAACAGTTTCTTCCTTCTGTTGTATAGTTTGTTTATAGCAGGGGACCACCAGATTGGCTTCCTTTTTTTGGAGAGGAACATCTTGGTTCTATTTGGGATGGCACGATTCCTGCATGAGTGGATGTGCTCGTATAGTGCCTTAGTGTAGGATTCTGCAGTCAAACTTCCAGATCCTGTCTGCGTGGATGTAGTGAAGTTTGTCATTTCTGACTTCAGTAGCTTGAAGTTGGCTTTAGACAAGTTTTTTAAGGAGGTTTCCTTACTGGGGGGTGGGGGTGGGATGTGGATGTCAAGGGTGATTTGCTTATTGTCAGACCTGACCAATGAGGGGGTGGCCACTGGTGTGGAGCATCTGTCTCCCATGTTGGTAATGACCAGGTCTAGGATATTGGAGCCCCTGGTGAGACAATGGATTAGTTGATCCAGGGCATTGGAATTTATGAATTCCATGAATCGTTGGGAAAAGGAGTTTGTACCTGAGTAGTTTTCCCAATTATTGGCAGGGTAGTTGAAATCACCCAGTATTAGGGTGTTTGGTTGTATCTTAATATTTTCCAGTATGTTTAGAAAGGTGTAGTTAGAATCTGGGGCATGGATGGGGATCTGTAGCAAGCTACAATTTGGATTGCAGTCTTGCCTAGTGTTAGTTGCACCTGGAGAATTTCAGATGCATTGTGTTGGGCAACTAGCCTGGAGGTGTGAATATTCTTGGTGAATATGGACACACCTCCACCTTTAGTGTTTCGGTCCTGGTTTTGTGGCCGAAAAGTGTGGTAAGAATTGTAGCCTGGTATTGCAGAGGTGCTATCTGGAGTCTTGAACCAGGTCTCAGTTACTGCACAGATATTGATGTTCTCCATTTTTAGGAGTACCTCAAGAGAGTGCATTTTGAGGTTTAGACTTCTAGCATTGAGTAGCATTACCTTCAGATTTTGCCTGCTTCTATTTGTTACGGTAGTGGTTTTATCCTTTGAACCTTGCCTAAAAAAGGCACTATAGGGGTGGCAAGAGCTTTAGCCAGTAACCTGAATCCCAGTGGTGACAGGTGCAGACCATCTCTGGCAAAGCATCGTGGTTTGTCGATCATGTCTTCCCAGGCAGACAAATACTGGATCCCCTTTGAATGACACCAGAAGCTTAGTCAATTGTTGAAGTCAATCATTTTGTCCTTATACTGTGGTATCATTCTTAGCGAAGGCAGGATGCTTCTCAGGGCTAGGGTCATATCTGCCTGGGTCACATGATCCACAAGCTCTTCCATATCTCTTTTCATGTAGTCCAGGGAGGTACGTCTCAAGTCATTCACTCCGGCATGGACAATGACAGAGTCATATTTGTACTTGGTGTGGAGTGACTTGAGTGCATGCGTTATGTGGCGGATCCTGGCACCCGACAGGCAGCTGACTGTAATTTTCTCCTTGTTCAGTCTGGTGAGTGGGACATCAGTGTGCCTGACTATAGAGTCACCTATGACTAAAGTGTTGGGTACATTGTCTTGCCTTAGGAGCTGTTGTTGGGTGGCACACTGGTGTTGTGAGCTATGTGTCACTTTGGTTGTGACTGGTGTTTGTTTGCATTTCGGCTTCGGAGGTCTTTGTTGCTTTGGCAGGTTAATGTTAAGGGCCTCCGCATATGTGGGTTTAGTGTTGCTATGTGTGGGTGTTGATGGTGTGGGTTTTGAAGGGCTATGAGTTGCTTGAGGTGTGATGCAGGTGTTAACCTTCTCCTCTTGACTGTCTAGCACAACCTTGGCCGGAGAGAGCTTTGCTTCCAGTTTGGCTATGTAAGTGCATCTCTCGCAGGTTGTAGTGTTGAGTGGTAGGAGGAGAGGATTGCCTGTGTACATGAGGTAGTTGCCACATTGCCCCGGTATGCCCAGATTCACCAGGTGGACAGGAGAAATCACTGGAAGCTGACCCTTGGACATGCCTGTTTAGGTGCTTTTATGTAAAGTTTAAGAGCTGTTTTCCCTTACCTTTGCAAGGTACTTTGCAATTATAGACTGTTTAGTGCCTATGATTAATTTCTTCTTATTGACAAGGAGAGCTGAGTGCTTGTATCTGTTTCAGGCTTCCTAGTGCTTTCCAGCAGGTTCTAGAGCAAGTGCTAGTCACAGGGGTTCAGATTTTAGTGCTACTACTGAGAAACCAGCTAGTTTTAAGGGAAATTTTGAAGAGCAGACTTTCTGGCACCTGGAATAGTTTAACTGTATCCTCACAGTGCTGCACGATGTGAAAAATATGCAAACACACGTGCTTTTAAGCCAGAAAGTTGAAAGGGATACAAATCAGCCCAAAAGGCTAATAAAATTACAATTTCAGAGCTGGAAACCACTCCTCTAGCATTAGATAGGCAGTGCAATGCTCACCAGTCCCACTGGTAGGCAGTAGGACTTCCCTCTACTAATGCAATGTCTGGATAGCTCTGAGCACAGGAAAATAAAGTCCTGAGACAAGCAAAGCTTGGGATATGTACTAGCTAGAAAAGGTGGGAAAAGAGCAAACAAGATAGTATTTTTTTTTTTGAAACAGGCTAAACAATGCAATAATACAGTAAATAAACACAGAAAAGTCTAACACACTTGAGTGTGTAGTCCTAGACAGTAAATGCAATTAAAACTCTACAAAATTAGCAATTTAAAACTTTTTTAAATGAAGCAGTGAGGTATTTTTGTGGCCTTTCTAGTTGTTGTAGATGTCTTGTGAGGTACGTGCCAAATGGGGCGTTGTACTCTATAATGGGTCTGATGAGGGATGAGTAGAGAGGAACAATGACCTCTTTTTTTCTGGAGGTGAACCCCTTTGTGATGAGGTGCTCCACATATAAGGATTTCCTGTCTACTGTGGTGATGTGATTATCAAAGGAGAGACTACTGTCCACCTGTGTCCCAAGGCCTCTTATCACATTTTCAGTGTTTAGTAGGCTACCGCCTGTGTGGTAGTTCAAGGGTACAGTGTTTTTCCCAAGGGAATGACAATGCACTTCTTGGCACTGAGCTTGAGGCCATGGCTTTGACACCAAGCATCAGTCTCAGTGAGGCCCCTTTGTAGAATGTCCACATCATTAGGCGATTCTATTATGGCACCTAGTTTGCAGTCATCTGTGAACTTCATTAGCCAAAGACCTGCTGTATTAGCTTGGACTTCTGAGAAGTAGATGCCAAACAGGAGAGGACCCAGGACTGAGCCATGTGGTACTCCACTTGCCACTGGTCTGGAGTTGCAATTGGAGTTGTCTACTTTCACTGTGTGGGTTCTGTCAGTGAGCCAGTTGGCCTCCCATCTTGTGACATAGGGATTTATGCCCAGTCTAGTGAGTTAATCTATAATTCTAGAGTGGGGGATGGTGTCAACAACCTTGGCGAGGTCAAGATAGGCTGTGTGCACCACGTTGCCCTCATCCATGGCTCTGGTGACTGCTTCAAAGAAGTCTATCAGGTTTAGGAGACATGACCTACCTTTTACAAACCCAAACTGAGTGGGGTCCAGAGTTTGGAGGTTATCTTTGTCATTGATTATAAGCTCCAAGATGATATGTTCCATGGCTTTGCAGACCAGGCTCGTCAGGCTAATGGGGCAATAGTTCCTGGGGTCCATGGTGGTGCCCCCTTTGTGGAGTTGGATAACCATTGCTGGGAGCCATTCAGTAGGCACAAAGCCTGAAGTGAGGCTGCGATTGAACATGGTACTTAGGTGGGGTGCCAGTTTGTTCTGTAGCTCACACAGAATGCAGCCTGGGATCTTGTCAGGTCCCATGGATGCTGTGTTCTTGGTTTTGGAGAGTGCAGTCTTTATTTGTGCAGCCATGATAACAGGGGCTTTGCATTCTTCTGGTATAGGGATAGGCCCTTTGGGTGGTGGGGGGGTTGAAGTTTGCACTGAACCTATCTGCCAGGATGTTGGCAATATCAGTTGGTTCTGTATATCTGTATATATTGCATGTAAATCAAGGTTTACCTCATTAATTGATTCATAATATTTTTAAATGCTTCTAATATATCTTTTAAATCTGTTGTTTTTTTTAGTGGAGCCATTAACTGTATATTTGATTTCATTAATACGGTTTAAGTTATTAACGTGTTTGGTTCTAATGGCTATTTTATGCAGATATCTAGGATTTAAAGAATATGACTGTAGTTTGATTCTCTCCGTATTGATTGAAACCTTATGATTTAAAATGTCAACGTATTTTGATTCAAGATTGATAGTTCTGCACATGTGGTTTTATCATTATAGTTTAAATTTGATTTTAATTTATCTATTTTAGTTTGCAATTCCATTAACTCTCTATCCCATTCTTTCTGCTTTAAAGAATACCAATTTTGCATCTTACCATAAAGGTAAATTTTTAAAGAGTCCCATAGTATGGTGTCAATTACCTCTCCAGTGTTATTAATTATCAAAAATGTATTTATTTTATTTTAAAAAAACAGTCTTTAAAACCCTTGATTTTTATTATATAAGCTGGAATTCTTTGCCAAAAAATTAAGTCATTATTACTTATTTTGATGTTAAAGGTAAGGGCATTATGATAAGAAAGTGGATATGACATTATTAAGACTTCTCCTGTTTTGGAGTATGAATTATTAGAAATAAAGACTTTCCCCCAGATTCATGAAGCCTGCGCCAGGCGCAGGCATAGCGTATGCGGGATAACACCAAACATGTCCGCCGAGCGATTCAGGTACGAACCAACTCCACGTGCACTACTGGTGTACGCCAGATCTATGCAGCCCTCGGCATAGGTATGCAAATCACCCCATGCGCAGTGTCGCACCATGCTAATGAAGGCATACAGCGATTCACGAAGTGGTACAGGCGTAGCGCAAGCCCATGGAAATGTAAATCAAAAAACATGGTTTACATTTTCCCAAACAGAACATTGGAGTTATGGAAGCGGACCAGACTCATGTATTACAAAGTTAACATATGCCAATGGAGAAATACACAGCCAATGGCACAAGAAAAGATGCACAACACCTAAAAAACAACATTTAATGTCATGTCCACAGTAACGCACAGTACAACCGCAGGGCATGTGTGCGCAAACAGGAATACAAAGGAAATATATACAAATGTCATAAAATCGCAATGAAAGACAAATCAGGATTGCACCATAATATGCAATGGTAGGCATGGCACACCACAAGCAAAGCTCAAGGGTTGCCAAGTGCCCGCGACAGTGTTTGGCACTGTAACTATGAATTAGTAGTCAATGCCATGCAAATGAGGCAGGTAATACTGAATCGCAAACGTCCTGCCGGATTAAGGATGTACCTGACGGTGCATCGCTATAACACCGAGGAGTGTATCAGAGATGATACATGACATCAGCAGAGGGGTGTGCCACCGTAACAGTAAGCACATTGGAGCAATGCAAATCTGGCCTGACCGTTGCTAAGCAAAGCTGCAGGACAGGGGTGGGGAGGAAGGTATAGAACCGTTTAGCTGAGAGCACACAGGGTGCCCGAAAGGGCATGTGTACGGGGATGAAATCGTGCCCAAAACCCGATAAGCGGATGCACATGCGGCAAACAATAGCACAAACAGGAAGGTCAGGGGAAGAAAAGAAGGAAATGCTGAAGCAGGGTAATTGGCGTACTAATGAGCAATTAACACCAATCAACTCATGGCGGCCAATCGAAAGCAGTAGACAAGCCTGCATGCAGAAACCTGCAAAACAGGATAGGGGAGGCATAGGCTTGCAAAGAAAGGAGGGGAGGACTTGGAATTCAAAGATAGGAGAACTGTCATAGCAGAGCAAAGCAAACCCACAGTAGACCAGCAATAGCACAGATTACGCAAGATAAGCCAGGTCTAGGAAAGTACAAATGAAAGCAGGCAGCTGGATGCATGCCAGCAAATGGTAGGTATAACGTGCACAAATGTAAACGGAAGGGCAGGAGGTAATTCACGGCATCCAAATGTAATGCAACACCAACGGCAGCACAATAGTGGTTCCGTTAATAAAACACAGAAGATACCCTGTAACCACGATCGTACATACACACCCTATGACATCATCAGTGTTCACAGCAAAACAGTATAAAGTGTGAAAGCACCCAACACACACCTGTGTATTCCCAAACACTGCACCATAGGTGTAAACAGATGGGGAACTTTTAAAATGTACATGTTGGGAGCTGCCATAGCTGTGATTCATCAGCATGTGTTACAGACCGACGGTGTTGTGGAGGATGATGCCGACAACCACCGTAGGCCTCGGAGGAGGAAAAGAGTGTTCAGACCAAGGGTAACCTACCAGGGGCTACATGATCTGGAGATAGCAGAGCATTACAGGGTGGACAGGGACATCTTTATTAATGGAACCACTATTGTGCTGCCTTTGGTGTTCACATGTCAATACCAGAATGGAGAATGGTGCTGAAAGGCAGCGAGAGGACAGTGTAGGCTGTGTGGACCCCTGTGTCATCATCAACTACTCTGGCGACTGTATGAAGGGTGTTCAACAGGTGAAGGAGGCATGCTGTGGCCCCAACAAGACCAACCCAGCTGGCATCAAAGGACCGGAGCACAACAAAGACTCAGCGAATGATGTCCATGATGATGTGCCCTATAGCCATGCATAACAATCCAGTGAGGTGTGTAGGGCAATAGTCCCAGTCATGCATTGTGATGCCAACTGTGTGGAGTGTAACTGTCACTGTGTGCCAGTCAGGGGCCACAATGTCTGGTACAAGGCTATTACTGAATATGGTGTCCCAGTGGGGAGACATGCCGTTCAGAGGTCTGTGGACATCACAGCCTGGTGACAAGGGGCCAGTGTCCTAGGACATATAGAGTGCAGGTCAGTACTGTGTAGGTGTGACCGCAGGTACACCGCAATGTTCCTGCAAGGAATGTGGCCCCGTAGGGAGTGAGAGGGTGTAATGTTAGCATTGAAGCCATCAGACAGCATGTTGCCAACATCACCTGTTACTGTCATGTTCCAGACTGACAGTTGTAAGTGTGAGCAGATGTGGGTATTGCATACGACTACTGACATGCCACCATAATGCCTTGTGGTACATCTCAGAATGTGTTGCAGTAATGTGTACGTAGCTAGTTATGGAGTATGTGATGAGGGATCCCGTGGACCTACCAAGGTTGACCAGTGAGTTATCTCACCCATGGGAATGTACACCACTGTGCAAAAGCCCCCACCTGTTGTTGTAAAGTATGTCCGTAGAACCGCATCCCCAGAGTTCCATCTGTTATCTGGTGTGTACCATCATGGCTCTGTGTGGAATAGCATGAACCATATTGTCGTGTACGTGCTAATGAATTGCACTTGGGTATGTCTCAGCGTTCGCATGTGCATTGTCCACTAGCACGTGTGTCACAACGTCAACTACCGCTGTCATACGACATCTGTAGTAGGTGTTGTACTACTCATCTACTGTGTATGCTGTGAAGTGTGTAGTGCCGGTATGTGGCTAACAAGGGTGAGTAGCATATGTTCGGATTCCACCAATGAGGGGATAACCCCAGGTGTGGAACATTAGACACATGTTGGCAGTGTCCATGTCAAGGATACTGTTGGTCTTGGAGGTGGTGTATGGGTCGAACCAGCCGAGCGGAGGTTATGACTCACAGACAGCGTATGCCTAATGTGTCGGTACATGTGCGGCTATCACAGTTAAGTGTGGGTTACTGTCAGTCTCACATTAGTAGCAGCAGTAGTCTCGGACACAGTTATATGCACGTGGAGCACCTGTGATGCATTGTGCTAAGTAACCTGCCGGGATGTGTGTACAACATAGTGGAATATGGGGACACCTCAGCCATGGGTGTGCCAGTCCAGGTACGTGCCTGAGAGGTACAGTCTGTCTATAACCAGTCATTGCAGATGTGCTCTGCAGAGCCAAGAGGCAGGTCCCAGTCACTGCAGAGATATTGAAGTGGTGCAGTATCAGGTGTGCCTTGCCTGTGTGCATCACAGAGGATGATGTCAAGCATTGTGTGACATGACCACATGCTTTGCTAGCCAGTTCCCGTTCTGGTGGTGACTGTTATTGGACACTGTGCAAGACAGGCAGTATAAAAGCAGCAAGAGTCCAACATGTGATCCATACTCCCAGGGCTGACAGGTGCAGGTCAACTGTGCCACAGCATCATGTTGTTTAACCAGGTCTGTCAAAGTGGGTGTATACTAGACGCCTGTGGAATGAGAGCAGAAGTATGGACAACTGTTGGGAGTGACACAATCGCTCATAGTACAGTGGTAACAGGTCCGGATGACAACAAAATGCTCCCCAGGGCTTGGACCACACCATCAGGGCTACAACACTGGTGGGCTCTTGCATGTCCTTGCACACAAACATGGAAGATGAGTCACATCGTACCTGCTGAGTTGTGGCATGTGTGCATAGGTTATGTTGCAGAACCACTTACTTGACAGCAGGATGTAAGTGACTATCACCTTGTGTAGCCTCCTGAGTGGAACAGCAGTGTGACCACCGACAGTCACCTATGACAGGTGTGTTGTGTATGTTATGACACCCTATTGGCTGTATGTGATGGGCATACGTGTCTGTGGGCTATAGGTTGGTGTGGTTGTGTTTGGCGATGTGGGCTGCCATTGGTGCCCTTCATACCTCTCAACCTTGAAACATCAAAAATCTGGACAAGGCCCATGAAAAATAGGTACAAATCTGTACGCTGTTTAACATAAAATTTGCATACATGATTATGTAACCCCGCCCACTCCCGTGGAATTGTGGGATACCAACTTTCGTGCAAATTGAAGAACAGGCAAACAAAATATGGCAGAGTCACCCTGCAGCCATTCCCAGTGTCCCTTTACCTGGCTATTATACCCCATTTACTATAAACACCAATGTGTGCACACTGCTTTACTTCTACAATGATTTGGGTTTTAATTTTTACACTTTACAGCACAATGGACAAACACCAATAGACACCTGTTAAACTGTCTCACAATGAAAATAGATTTGACATTAAAACTTCTCTACCCTTGAAACTCACATTCATTAAAATAGCATTGAAACATGCACCACATCCAAAGAAATTACATCTGGCCACAGTGGCCAGTGGTGGTTAAAGATTACCTTTTGGGTTGTTTTCAAATCACTGGCCCCTTGCACACAAAACAAGAAACATACATGGCTTTAGTAAATTATATTCCTTGTATAATACAGCACATTTGTTAGAGCACATTTTAAATTTGTTTGAACATTTTTTCAGTAGGCAATGAAACAAAATGCATGAACCAGTAATAAAACTGCCCAATTCAGAACATTTCCATCATAAAAGTCTACTTACACACACACCTCCTGTCAATCCCCAAGCTGCAGCGGCTATTTGTGAGCCATTATCTGCCTAGATTAATATAATGTCTGAGCTGCATCACACACTCTTCAGTCACAATCTTTGCTAAGACAGGAATCTCATAGTATAATGAGATACCACCAAATATAACCAGTCGGTCACAGAGGAATCTATGAGCTGTTAGCTGCCAGATTAATACAAAAGTGACTCATGGAGATCTGCACTCACTTACTGTAACTGCCTAATACACAAGCGAATCTAAGTCCAACCAAACTGCACCTTCAATATTGATCACGCTGCAGCAGCCAGGATTAATGAAGTACTGTTGCCTGTTAGCAGAAGTATTTTTCTTATCTCTGTGTGGGACACAGAGGGAATCTGCTAAGACAAAATATAACTTAGCCTAAGTAACCACTCACTCTGCCTAGATTAATACAAGGTAAGACACACCACATGCAAGCAAGCTATTAAATTCTAATACACAAGTGAATCTAAGACCAACTGACATATCTTGAAACGTCACATAAACCTAATAGGTTTCCTCCCACTGACCCAGGTGACGGTGTAAGACTAAGGGCACCAAGTACAATAATAATAATAAAAAGCAACTGAAAATAAAAGCTTTTCTTACACAAAAACACACTGCAAAATTACAGCAAAACGCAGATATTAAAACTGTTCGCTCCATGCACTTGAGAGAAAGCAGGATCCTGTCAAAGTACGAGCTGCCCTAAGATCAGATTTACTTTTATTTTTAAGTAAAACCATTATGTATAGCATCACTTTGCTTTGTGAATTATTATACACAATTTATTTGTGCTACTATTTTTATTGAAATGTGATAATATCCGTTACGCCCATAGTTGTGACAATAAACTTCAAGTGCCTCCGGAGAAAACACGGTGGTCATCACCACCGTTCAAGAAAAGGTGAAACGTAGGCTCTCAGAATGTACACAACCCACTTTGGGTTCGAAACCCAGGCTGCAACCAAATATAAGACATCAAAAGTACTATAGGCAGTGGCATGACAACACACTAATAGTGCAGAAACGAACCAGGAAGGTGTATACACAAACACTGACACACATGCAAACATAAACCGGACATAAAACACACATAGCAGCAATTCTTCAGCATGTAATATTTCTATTATTCCCAAATTCCCACAGGAACTGCATTTCCCCTTAGCTATTCCTAAACATTTATCCCTTAGTATCAGCTCTACGAACAAGTGCAATTTAACAAAAAACAGGTGGCCATTAATTCACAAGGCATTTCAAACGAGGGCATTTAGCCTCTCACCCATCCCACACTAAAACAAACCACCCTGTTTCCAACACCCTTAAAAGATGCGCACAGAAGACTCACCCAAAATCCTGATCCATGGATTTAAAGAATTTGTAGCTCTGCACAGGCCGATTATTAAGGACATTTTAAAAATCTGCCAAAGTGACTTTTTCTGGAGGAACAGGCAATTTTACCAGGTACGGAGCTTCGGAAAGGCAGAGGGGGAATAAATCCAGGTTGGTGGTAGTCCAGCCAGTAGGTTTGACACAATTCTAGTCCAGGCTTTCTGAAACAGGAAGGGAGCTCCGGCACAGTACAGAGCTGGGATTTGAGTCGCCACTTCGCCCACGCCATACTGCTGCCATCCATTTACCTTCAGCTTCGCGGTTAAAAGTTAACCGCCAGAAAGCCGGAAATGATGCTACAACAAGCTCCTTGAGCTCAATTCCGACTGGCTGGTAGCCTGACAGTGCTGACGTCATTGCGCACGTGATGACGTCAGCTCCGACAGCGCGAAACTTTAAAAAAAGAAAAGAAAAATCGGAAATGAAGGGGTGCCACTCGGGAATCGTGGCACCCCTTCATTTGGACCCCAAAACCCGGTAAAAACCGAGTAATTCGGAACGGTTGGGAGGTCTGGTGCCCTCACAGAGTATGGAGGGATACTGTACAAGGTGTCTCCGTATGTGTGGCCTGTGGTGGGGATCATGTGGGACTATGTGATGTGAGGGGTGGGTTGCCAATGTTGCACATCCCCACATGACTATCAGGTGCAGTCAGGGTTGGTGACAGTATAACCCCCAGCAGGGCTGCATATGTGCATCCCCCACAGGCTGTACTGTTGTATGTTGGGACGTGTGCATTGACTGTGTACATGAGAATACCTCTCTTGCCACATGTACAACATAGTCATCATAGTGATAGGTAGTAGTACTGGTACATGCCAGTTGGACATGCCTGTATATAAGTGGTATGTGCCAGGTGGACACGCCTTATAAACCGCCATGTCTCACGAGGTATGTGAGTGATGTGTGTACGACAGCTGTTGTACTGTAAGCAAGCTGAAAACGTATGGACAGACAGTGTACCTGTGAGGACTGGTATGAAATGGGTGCTAAACTAAGCTGTAGCTCATAACGTGCCAAGCTCTGAACAAGTGCCGAGCATGCCCATACATTACAGATAGGGTGTTGGATAATATCAACCCACAAGTGTTGATGACAGTCATGATTGGTGGCACCGAATCAGAACACTGCCAGGTATGGTCTGCAAGTCCATGAACCATTATCAATGTAGATGTTAGCAGTACAGATGTACAAGACAGTACGGATGTTCGGCTACAAATGCCTTTGTATGTCACAGGAGTTTTCTACTAGTGGCCTGTTGACAGACTCACAACTACTAAAGGTGCTACAGTGACATGTGCATATCACACAGTGTCAGCTACAGTAAACCAGGGTTAATGTGTTGTACCCCACCCGCATTGTAGCCCATACAACACAGACAAATGTCAGCCATCTGTGTATGTGAGGATGTGAATGGCCATGACCTATGGGCAATACTTGTCACAGTGTTGCGAACAACATACAGAATGGACTGTGTGTGTGAGGTGTGTGACATATGTGCACATTCTGGTGGATGATATCAGCAATGACACCACTAGTGGAATACCCCTGTACCCATTAAGAAATACCTAGGCTGTGGTCAACATTATGGACACTGTGTTAGGGATGGTGTAGTGCAGTACACCTCCCTGAGCTGGAGATGTCTCCCTGGCCCTTTAGGTAGTCATCCGAGGTACCCATGACATGACTGGGTGGTATCCATGAGCACGGAGATCATTGGACAGGCATACACAGCACCTGTGTGACCAATATTGGAACACATATCACCCTCCAGGGGTATGGCCCATGTGTGGATGGCCGATACCAGCCTCCACAATACTCACCTCCAGTATGCAGCATGCTATCCACCTTGCATACAGACATATGCCACACTATCCTGTTAGACATGCTACATGTCCATAGCCTGATCTGAAAGACATATGTCATGGACAACCACCGTCCTACGACTAGAATGGCCACATGCTGGATAGATCCCTGTGCCATACCTGTGAAATACTCCCGCCATACCATGCAGCCCTGTCCACATAGCTGCACATATCATCCCTGTCATACATGGTGTGATGGCCGTATGGTAGATGTAGTATCAACTATCTGGATCAGTAATGTGTCACTGATGCCCCTCGCGGTGGAGTAATGGATGTTGGATACAGCTAGGAAACCCAGCCCATACATGCTATAGCCGATATTCTTACCTGCGAATGACGTCCGACTAGCCATTTTCCCATGTCTATCACATGTGCAACACAGGCGATCCGTGGCAGGATGTTGAACAGCTGTACAGTGCAGTGTAGATGTCTATGGCAAAACAGATGCATGTGCAGGTTACCATGCGTACTTGGTGCATTGTCACTGCCCAAGTCCAGTAAAGCTGTGTCTGTGTTGATATGTGACATATACACAGCATCAAGGTCAATAGCCTTACCGTGGATACATCAGGCATGTGTAGATAGGTAAGAGCACCAGTGCAGGCAAACAGACATGCCCACATGAAGACAGATGTCACATGCAGTAGGAACACTAATGAGGTGACACACATATATGGGGATGATATCCAATGCATACTGGATGTTACATGTGTGTGACACATACATGCCAGTCGTGTTAGTGTCATGTTGATTTGCAAAGATAACTGTGCAGATGTACTAGAAATGTATGTGCAGCAGTATCACTGTACATGTCTGTAAATGTGACCTGTCACCTTCATCATGTCTTACAGATAATGCCTCGTACATGCCTACCAGCATACAGCTGACAGGAGGATGATGTCATGATCCCGTACCTCCATGAGAACTATGAGGTGTTATTTAGCCATGTACCACAGCATGCACAGCAGCGGGATGACCTGTGGCAGGATCTTTGCAGGAGGGTTAACGAAGTGGGTGGCCACAACTGCACCTACCAGCAGGTGCGCAGACATTGCACAGACTTGATACCTCATGCAAAACCGCGTGCCACTACAATCACCAGAGAACAAGGTGGAACAGGTGGTGGGCCACCAACCCAGCCTCCACTCACACATACAGAGGAGCTACTGGCTAGTCTGAGAACAACCCGGAACAGCTACCACAAACACTAGCTGCCATCGTGGAGGTGGGTGTCTCCCAACCAATGAGCCTGGAGTTGCCTGTTAAGTCAGAACTGAACATATGGCCAGCATACCCCATGTACATGCATGTGTCAGTGTACATCATGTAATGTAACAACATATGCAAGGTATGTGGACACACATGCTTTATATTACCCTGTGTATGCACCATACCTCTGAACTGTACAGGTATTTGCAGGATGTCCAAATGTTTGCCTCATATTGTCAGTGTGTTCCCCTTAATATCTGTCCCTTTCTGGGAAATAGCTGAGGAATGGAGTCATTAAATGATGACATACATTTGTGTTTACGACTGCACATTCCATGTAAAACCCATGTGCATGCAAACCTATTAGTCTAGCAAATTTCTAAGTTTGTAAGAGCAACATGTCACAGTTGTCCCTATATGTCCCCCATCATAGTAGGCTTTGTCCACATTTATTGTTCTAAGAGGTTGAGAGGTATGGTATGCACACATGTGCTTACTATATGCTATTGTACAGGTGAATGTGTTAACTTGCACTGTGCACCCTGTGGCTGTCATACAGTCATGGATAATGTTCATACTGCTGGGTCACCCTATACAGGTACCTCTGGCATGCTGCACAGACAAGTGTCTGTTGCAGGTGAGACTGTCATCGGTATCAGGCATGTCAAAGCATAGATCTATTCACCATGTGGCCAGTTAATACATGGATATACAGGTCGCATCACCCATTATCCACATAGGCCACCCATGTGCAATATATACAAATGAAATGACACACAGACATGAAACTACAGTATTTGTCATTGCTACATGTATGTCCAGCTGTGCATACAGTGGTGGAGGTGTTCTACAATGGAGGCATATGTACTATACAGTGGAATACAATGTGTGGTACACAAACCAGTACTGCACAGTGAGCATTGATATGAGCAGACCACAGCCATCACCATTGTGTTATATGTTCCATCCGACATGTCTGAGATACGTAGCATTTTGGTTGCAATATTGTCACAATTTCCCATAACCCATACCCCACATACCACACATTCACCTGTTGTCTGCATAGCCCTGTGGATGGTGACATATCCAACATCTATGGGTGTATGTCATATGGGACAACACAGACATGTGTGATAGATGGCCATCACATACATGACCAACACATGTGGACACATGGCCATGGGGGATGGCCAGAGACATGTAGCCACACAGAAGATGGGATGTGGATACACCCTGTCCCACTTTGTCCACACGTGGTCCAATTACAGCCGTACTAGACCGATTGTACAGGTGATGTGGTACGCTGCACATCCTAAATGCCTGTGCACAGCTAGTGGAGGTGTCAGTGACATGTACTTCATAAGATGTGTTGAACATGACATCTGTGTCATAGCATGATGGTAGTCACCTTTACAGATTCCACTGACTTTGACACCAGACCACAGATACTCTGCTTTTCCCCTGCTGCCGTAGGACATCAGTGTTAGCTGTGCACCTTGTGTGCATGGTACATCAATGTCATGTGTGAAATGGTGACGTGACAGGTCCGCTATGTGTGGACATGGCTGCCAGGCAGCTAACACTCTGTAGTCATTGTGCAGGGGTGTCATCTGTATGTTCTCCAGTGACCTGTCACATGACACAGCATGTTTTGGTGTGTATACACCTCAGCATTATAAGTCACAGTCCACAGGTATGTCATGGGTATGCATGCAGTTCTGGATATGCAATACGTACATAACATGCACTGTTTAACAATATAGACACCTCATGATGACATGCAATGGCACAGTGTCTGCAGATCATACTGTACAGCAATGTAGATGGCTCACAGTCCCCTACCATGCCCATGCACATTTGCTCAACATGCATTCTATCTGTAGGGCATATGGACAACACCGCAATGTAATACCCAGTACGACGCTCTACATGTTTCAGGACACCATTGTGTTAGGCATGCATGCATGTTAATGCACACATCAGCAGATTACATGTCAAGGTCACGTCAGCCATGTGTACTGTTATCCTGCTCTGGTCCATATGGTGTATCACGGGGATGTATGCATACTACCATGATCGTGTGAATTGCATGGATAATGATATGACACCTGCCTGCTGTAGTGTGCATTCCAGGGGGTATGCTTACAAAGACTATTGATGTCTGAGCTGCATGCTGTCAGCTGTATCACAAGCATGCTGCATGCCATCTATCATATCACATGAATGGTGTGTCAGTGTGTGTGTGTGTGTGTGTGTGTGTGTGTGTGTGTGTGTGTGTGTGTGTGTGTGTGTGTGTGTGCGTGTGTGTGTGTGTCAGTGTGTGTGTGTCTATTGTAATTTAAAGTCTTTCTTTGCATTCACAGGTGATGTAGGTGCATTACCCTCCTGCGGTCCATCTGATAGTGTCCCCACAGATGCTAGCAGTGATGAACATATGCACAAGGTACAGGCAGGGATGTCAGGGGCTGAATCTGTGCCAACAGTTGCCATCCCAGCTATGTACCCCTCTTCCCCGCACACAGTTCAGCTGCCAACACATACCGCATCTACAGTGGCCATAGAGGAAGGACAGTCAGCGTCTGTTAGCGTTGAACAGGAACATGTGGTGGCTACAGAAGGTGTGTCGCCACACCATGGTGGCAGTATACTGACTGCAGATGTGCCACACAGGCATGTGGCTGTTGCTGCTCGTAGGAGGGCCTCTGGCAGACATGCAGCTGGAGGACATAGCGCAGCAGCTGGAATCACCAGACGCGTGTTCCAGACTGTAATGGCGGCACAGGCACGTGCCGAATGGCTGAACAGAGAAGGGCAGAGGCTGCAGAGGGCTGCTATCAGTACCCTATACAACAGCATTCAGGCATTGGCAGGTGCTCAACAGCAGCTTGCTGATGTTCTGGACAGGCGATAGGGTGACATGGTCAGAATCCTCGACCGTGGCATGGCAATCCGCGAGCATGTGCTGTCTGTGCTGGAACATCTGGTAGGGGTGAGGCGAAGGCCACATGGATGTAGGCCAGCTACACCACCTAGTGCAGGTCAACGTGAGTGTGCCACCTCACATGGCCACTCCCATAGTGCCGGTAGCAGTAGCAGTGCAGCTGGTGCTGCGCTGTCCACACGGTTCCAGTGGCCATGTGTTGTCGGACAGTAGCCATTCTGTACCTCTGCTTGGTAGTGCTTGTGCAACCCCTGGCAGGCACAGGACATGTTGCCATGTCCGGTCACAGTGAGCTGTACAACCTAGTCTGTACAATCTGGAGCTGTCCATAATACCCTTGTGTAGGCCTCACAAATGACAGAACTGTGGGCACACATACATGCACACAGCAAACACAAATGTAGGGCTCCACAACACCCACATGCATATGAAGCAGACATGTCCATTCAAATCACTGGCCCTTACCCACACACATGATGTCATCCATCGGTGCAGCCTATGCCCCTGGCAAACAGTATCACCCTGTGCATATGATGAAGCCTGTGCTGCATCCCTGTCATCCACACCATCGGTGCAGGGATATGCTCAAATGGTCTGATACACAGGGTGAACAGAATAGTGAGAGGTGTATCTAACATTACTTGTGTATGCATATTGAGGGATGTGTATGTTGCATTGGTTGTGTGTGAATACTGAGTGCAGGGATATGCTCAAATGGTCTGATGCACAGGGTGGATAGAATAGTGAGAGGTGTATCTAACATTACTTGTGTATGCATATTGAAGGATGTGAATGTTGCATTGGTTGTGTGTGAATACTGAGAGATGTGTATGTGACATCAGTGGTGTACTGTCGACATGCACCAGTCATACCATGTAGTCCAGGTGCAGCATGCATTGTGATATGTTCAAAGTATGTGTCTCAGTTGCAACAGTAAAAGCATGTTGGTAATAATGCCCTGGTTCCCGCCTATGGTGTACTGGCATGTGCCTACAGGTAGCAGTGTTTGCAGTCCCCCATGTGTACCTGTGGAGTACCAACAGCACGTATGGCAATATCAGCATGCTAAACATACCCTCAACCTGACTGTTGGAAAGTCAAACATGACACAGATGTCCACACATATACTGCACCTGAAGCATGTGGTCAGTTGAACAGACTACAGCGAACAGAGACTTGACATACATACATACTGGGAAACATTACAGGTATGTTGACATGGTGCAGGGGTTGTACACGGCGGTCTGGCCAATGATGATGTTAGAGGCCACTTGATAGCATGAGGCCACACTGTGTAGCAGTAATACCCTGTCACAGTACAGGAACATGGCCACATTCATGGGGTCTACATCACTATAATGCACACCCCATAGTGTTGAGGTGTGGACCCTTGCCTATGTGGTCATCACCCTCACAGTACTTTGCACCCACACAACGTGGCACAGAGAAGGAACATGCACAGGTAGCCAGTACGGCTGGGACCGATGGCATCAACAGGGTAGTAGACTGCATCACCATGAGGGGTTAGTGATCCTGTTTCCACTGTATGATGGCATACATCCTCACACCAAGCATCAGACAGCCATACATACATACATACACACACAGACTGTGGTGACCAGATATGTGTGTATGGATAGCCGATGTGTGTGATGCACCACACCTGCCGACATCATACTTTCCACACTGCAGTATGTACAGATCTCTACAATGGTGTACAGGGATGTGTAACAACTGGGACATAGTCCACACCATATGTGGCATGTGTGGTCACACAAGCAGACACACATGGCAGTGCTGAGAATGATACACCTGCCATATGATGAGCCATTTGATAGACATGCAGCGGTAATTTCCACATTATGTGTACCAACACTATGTCTGGCAATTGTGTGGCTATATGCACATGGGAGGATGTCAGTGTTACAGGTGTCATGTGACATACAGTTGGTAACACATGACTGCTGTGTATGCATTATGTCATCACCATCAAGTAACAGTGACATAGCGTACTGTTTGCACATGGCATGGTAGGATGGCGTGTGACACACCTGTGAGCCATCCCCGGCACACATACATCTACACAGGTGGATCACCACTTTATGTACACACATCCCTCCATACGTGATGTACAACCAACCGTACTGTCTGTATGTCACCATATACAGGTGTCAATGATGGGGCTGCATTGCGACTGCATGTTGTAGTTAGGCACAGCTGTGTTACAGACATCGGCCACTGCACATGCATGGTTGCTGCATGCACAGTACAGATTGTCCATGTGTGTTAGTCCTACATGTGTCTCCTGTAGCCATGTTTGTATGCATTGCTATTGTGGACATGTGTGTTGACATACATAACACATGGACTGTGGTATGATATCACGGGTGGCATAGGCGACTACTACAGGGGAATGTGTCCTCGGTCAACATTGCTACCTCCTGTACTGTGAGCATTCAACAGACATGGACCCACCTTCCATTTGCGTGCGTATGATTGCTTAGGCCACTGTTCTGCATGGGGGACAGCAAAGGCTAAGCTATGTACATATGTGTTGTGTGTGTGGTCCATGCACACATCCACTACAATCACATGTATGACATATCCAAACATGTGTGTTTGTTGGTGTACAGCAACACTCATCTGTCACAGCTGTGTAAGACCCGGGACCCCTGGTATGTCTTGAGCTGACCTGGTCATGTATAGTGGTATCATTGCAATGCATATTACCTGTTGGAACCCTGTCAGTACATGTGTATTCTGCACAGTTGCTGTAGACCTCTGTACAGTCCACTGGTCATGTGTCACACAGTGTTGTGGTAATGTATGGCTGTGTATTGCTGCAGCAACAGCATAGTGATATCTCAAGGGCTACAGTGTAGACTGCAGTGTGTACATCTGTGATCTGCACCTGTGACAGCTGTGATGGCAGCTGAGTGTGTACTGGTCATTGCATGTGTGTAACCGCCCAGTGCGTGGGGACATTTATACCTTACTGTGCCCTTCCGTGTTTAGACTCTGTCTGCATGCAGGACGGCCCACCCAGTGCATGGGGACAGTTATACCTTACTGTGTCCTTCCGTGTTTAGACTCCATCTGCATGCAAGATGGCCCTTTGCAACTGCTAAGTGTGTGAGCATGCCCAGTACGCTGTTCTGTAGATGGACACACATGACAGTCCAAACTGAGCCATTGCGTGTTGAGACTCCGTCTGCATGCAAGATGGCCCTTTGCTACTGCTAAGTGTGTGAGCATGCCCAGTACACCTTTGTGTAGATCGACACACAGTACAGTCCGAACGGACGTGTATTACTAAGCGTGTGGCCATGGACAGTGACACCTTGTGTCGGTGATGTCCCTTTGTGCATGGGCATGGCCGTTGACATCCTGTATAGCCATGGTGGTCATCCAGGCAACAGATGTCCATTTTCAACGTCACAATGGATGCCTGCCGAGTACACACTGGTCGAATATCTTGAAGGGTGTACTGTCTGTGGCACGTCCCGTGTCTATGTCTTGTTGTTGTAGTGCTCCGTAAATCTTACGTTGCCCCGATCACACCACTGCCATGTGTTTGTCTATGTCTAACATGGGACAGTAATATGTCTGTATGCTTTCAGACTGATCACTCTCTATGCAATCCCTGTCGACGTCCTTGTCTTTGCGGATGATGACACTCACCTAGAAATATGCCTCTGGGACTGCTGTGTTTAGTAATCTTGGTAGCGCGTTCTGTAAATGCATCATGCTGTAGTGTGATAGGGTAGTTAGGTGTATGTTTGACTCCCAGCCCTGCCAAGTGTGTGTGTGTGTGTGTGTGTGTGTGTGTGTGTGTGTGTGTGTGTGTGTGTGTGTGTGTGTGTGTGTGTGTGTGTGTGTGTGTGTGTGCGCATGCTCCCATCTGCCTGGGGACTCAATCATGCTTTCAGATGCCTCACACCACAGATATTTCCTACCGACATCTTTGCCTTTGCGGATGATGACACGCGCCTAGATGTATGCCTCTGGGACTGCTGTGTTTAGTAATCTAGGTAGCGCGTTCTGTAAATGAGTCATGCTGTAGTGTGATAGGGTAGTTAGGTGTATGTTCGACTCCCAGCCCTGCAAAGTTTGTGTGTGTGTGTGTGTGTGTGTGTGTGTGTGTGTGTGTGTGTGTGTGTGTTTGTGTGTGTGCGTGCATGCTCCCATCCACCTGAGGACTCAGTCTTGCTTTTAGACACCTCACACCACAGATATTTCCTACCGATGTCTTTGCCTTTGCAGATGATGACAAGCGCCTATATGTATGCCTCTGGGACTGCTGTGTTTAGTAATCTCGGTAGCGCATTCTGTAAATGCATCATGCTATAGGGTGATAGGGTAGTTAGGTATATGTTTGACTTCCAGCCCTGCCAAGTGTGTGTGTGTGTGTGTGTGTGTGTGTGTGTATGTGTCTGTGTGTGTGTGTGTGTGTGTGTGTGTGTGTGTGTGTGTGCGCACGCGCATGCTCCTGTCTGCCTGGGGACTCAGTCTTGCTTTTAGATGCCTCATACCACAGATATTTCCTACCGACGTCTTTGCCTTTGCGGATGATGACAAGCACCTAGTTGTATGCCTCTGGGACTGCTGTGTTTAGTAATCTCAGTAGCGCGTTCTGTCAATGCATCATGCTGTTGTGTGATAGGGTAGGTAGGTGTATGTTCGACTCCCAGCGCTGCCAAGTGTGTGTGTGTGTTTCCAGCTGTATGACAACAGTACATTGCTTTTACAGTATTCACTCGTCATAACATCTGTGAGGCATCTTTGCCTTTGATGCTGCTGTCTGCAGGCTAGACGTATGGCTGTGTGAATCCTGTGATCTACTAATCACAGTAGCACATTCTGTAACTGTGTAATGCTGTCATGTGATACAGTGGTTATGTTTGTGTTCTGCTCCCAAACCTGCAACGTGTGTTTTGTGTGTGTGTGTGTGTGTGTGTGTGTGTGTGTGTGTGTGTGTGTGTGTGTGTGTGTGTGTGTGTATGTATCTATCTACATATATATATATATATATATATATATATATATATATATAGATATATATATATAGATATATACATTGTATATAAATATGTATGTTGGGATTATCACTCTTGAATGTGCTGCATTATCTGTACATGATCACCTTGGATGTATGTACATCTGCTATGGCTCTGTGATAGTGCACATACTGTGTGCTGTAGTGATTGTGGATTATATTTGTGTAGTGACCGGTTATTGTGTTGCTGGGTATTACACGGGCATTGGAAACAATGTTAGTACAGCACCTTTGAATGGTCATATGCACATCTCGGCAACAGTCAGCAGTGGTTATTACATTGGAGGGTGAGTATGGCTCATATCCGTATGTAGTAACTGACAATTCTATGCAACTCAGGTTAACATTACAGACTCACATGTATCCACAGGTTGTGGTACAGATCCCAGGACTGTATGTGTATACATTGACAGGTGCAGGACTGGGTTGTGTTGGATGCATGGAGAGGTGTCCATGGCCAATTATGGCGATCTCTACAGCCTGGCAGGTACGGTCTGTGACTGTCCCACAACCTCCTGTATATGGCTGACACATGCTGTACCTGTGTATATACAGACACACACACACTTACCACAAACAGCTAGGGCTATCACATACACAAACCCATTGCATCACCATTGGGCCATGCAATAACCGTTGTCCCTCATACACACACACACCTATGTGTACATTGGATGGCTCAATGACAGCTCTGGAAATGTAACACCACACCCTGTGCATATGATGTCACCTGTGCCACCACCTGTGATGTGTAACATTGATGCAGGATCAGACTAACCTGGTGCTGATGCACACGGTGGCTTTATTCCACTGTATTGATGTTAGCATGCTGTTAACACAAAGTGTGTTACTTCCAGGTGTATATCAGCAGGCATGATGCATTGCAGCTATGACCATCAATGTAGCATAGTTTACAGCACTGTTAATTCTGATGATGTATTCTCCATCCATGTGCTATTTCACTGATATGTGTGTAGTATTGGCAGCATGTGTGTCTGAGTGTGCAGTACGTGTGTGATATGTGTAGTACACATGTATACATGCTTCCAAATGCATACACTGGCATACACGACATTATACGGGCTTCACCATTCGTACACTAGCTTACTCGTTCTTTCACATGTGCACATGGGCTAAGATGCGCGCACACATGCTTACTCAGGCTTACTGGCACACATGGGTGCGGACACACTGTGGGCAGGTTTGCAGGTCATATCAGTGGTATCCATGGCATACACCGTCAGTCTCCTGACTTTCCCTAGGATAGCTCATCGCACACCTCTTCCACTGAGTACTGACAGCAAACATGTGACACTGCTCCAGTGAGATTACAGTGTTTTATACATACACACTCATGTTGTCACCTATCTTCTACTCTAATAGTCCCCTTATCCTACACTACACTGTAGAGGCTTGGCCCATATGGCATGACATGTTGTGATTCACTATCCTCAGCCTTACTTGCATCAGATTGCCTACAAATGCTTTGTTACATCTCTGACAGAGCGCTTCCACACATAACAACCAGTACGCAGTAGCCATATTGTCTCCAGCTTGCCATTCATCTGCATGGCATTCTAACGTCTAACTATACCTACATTTTGTATGTATATTATACGTATTTGACTTGTATTGAAGCACAGCGCGTTCTCGTGGTGCTGCGCTACGCTTCCACACTGGAGATTGGGGGAGGACAACTACTGTTTTATTGATATCCAATGGACAATGATGCCACTGGCCTTGGATTTGGACATTGGCATGCTTCTTCGACTGTATTCATACTGCATTTGCAGCTGTCATTGTTCCGTTTAGCAATGTGCATAACGTTAATCGCCTAACATCCGGGTACATTTCTGCACATAACTCTGCTCTTGCACGGACAGCTTACTGTTTCATGTATCGCATATTCACATAATTTGCATAGCTTTCACATACAAATGGGGTATGTTGGAAATCCCAACATTGTCCATGCAATGTTCATGTTACGGGTGGTCTTGCACGCCCCTACGGGTGTTTGCTGAATAGCCTGGCAGTCATCTTTCCTTGCTGTACTCTCACTCAACTCATACACGCCGGAGGCTTCATGTATCATGGCCTAGGCTTTGCTGTGTGCTATGTCTATTTGTGATGTATGCTGTCATCATTGGTAAAGGTGACAGCCCTATAGGTACTTCATGTAGACTGCTGTGTCATTTGACATTTCAGCACATATCTGCGGCCATTACTGAGCTTTCTACTGCAGCGCTTTTCATAGCTTCTGAGTTATCTTGCAGTCGATAATGCTGTTTCCTCAGACATGTATCTGTTTCTGATCATACCTCTCAACCTCCTAGAGCAAAACATCTGTACAAAGCCTAACATGATGGGGGGACAAATAGGGGAAGATTTTAAATATTGCTCTTACAAACATAGATAGTTGACAGTATAATAGGTTTTGCATTAGTATGACTTTTCTGAAGGATTTGGGGTCTTAAACTCAAATGTTTGTCATTATTTAATGACTTCAATTCTCAGGTATTTGCCAGACAGGTACAGATTATAAGAGGAACACACCAAACATATGAGGCAAACATCTGCTCATTCTGCAAGAATCTATACAGTTGCCAGGTATGTTTCTGATACAGGATATCAATTTTAGTACAGCAATACACACAATATATGGCGCCATCACAGGCCAGATGACATTGCATTCCTATTGCAGGACACACCCACCCAGAGGGTTGTATTCCTCACACAGGCCAACAGGTGCTTATCCACACTAATTATTCTATCATGTACCTTATGTGTACGCCGATATTTGCGCTTTCCATCAGTGGCAGAGCTCACGTACGAGTATGGGGGACTGGACACTGTATCGGTGACACTGCATGACACCCTGAGGGACACATATCTTTTGAGTCTATTAACCTTCCACATTGACTTTCACAGGGCATACATTGTCATTCACATTTGTCGAAGTACATGCTTTTGACTTGTACATGTTTTGTCATTTGTCCTGACATCTTTCTTCTCACCTGTCCACCTAGTATCACTAGTTCTGTACATTTATTTAGGATGGGTTACCTTCATACCTCTCACCTGTACACATTATGGGTAAACGCCCCAAGGTTTGACCTATGATTTTGTTACATTTGTCATAATAATGTGCCTTTCTGGTAGATTGCTGGCAAGGCATGATGGACTGTGAGGTTAGGTAATAATGACTGACATTTCTATTTCATGATTATTAACCCTCATAACATTCATATTCCTGACCACGCCATTATTCTACCAACGTTCTGACTTTGTCTGGGGTATATTTAATATAGTCCCTATTTGTATTTCATGTACTATGCCTTAGTCCAGCTGTCTTATTCTGAAAGTTTGGCAGGTATGGTTACCATCTTGGTCGTATGCATGTCCATCCATGTTAATCGCCTACATGACACTGATATAGGTCCCTGTGTCTTCCCCCAATGGTTTCCACAATATCCAGTAGATGGGTTACACCTTTTTGGAGAATATAGGCGTGTGCTATACCCACATAGGTATATTGCTCACTCCCAAGGGGCATACCTAATAGATCTGTGCCAACCAACACCTAGGCCCATTTCTGCATACCCATGATTCCCATACCTGACACCCCTCCACAGTACCCATTAGACATGTTTAATGTGAGTGATAATAAATTGTGAAGACACTTCTAAGCATTCCCCACTCTCCGGATATCAGGTCGTACGTCATGCATTCTATCGACCCATGTGTTATTACCCTTGCACCTGCTACTGTTGCATGTACTGCTATATCGTAGTTGCAGCTGTGATGTCTTTTGCATCGATGATGGTTCGCACTTCATACGGGATCAATTTTTGGGGTCCTGCAAAGGACACCTATATTCATGTTTAAGTGTAGAACTTGCAGGCCCTGTCGCACTGGTACTTTCCGGGCAATGGTTTGGAAAGCAGCAGTGTATTCACCGTTCATGCATGTCTGTCTGTCTGTCTATCCATAATAGCTATACCGTGACCTATTTATGTACATGTGTTATATGTACAGGGACATATGTTTGTTGTGTATATATCTATTCATGTATCGTGTGTGTGTGTGTGTGTGTGTGTGTGTATATATATATATATATATATATATATATGTACATATATACATATGTCTGTACATTCCTCATTTCATAATTTGCTTTGGTTTAAGTCTGTGGATATATGTATATATATATATATATATATATATATATATATATATATATATATATATCCATATCATACCTTTCAACTGTACAGATTTTCGCTGACTGTACAGCTGTTTGCCTCTTATCTTTGGTCTGTTTTTCATAACCTTGTGTCTATCTGGCAATTTAGTGGCATATCATTAAAGACTGACATTGTAAATAATGACAAGCATTTCAGATTATGACTTCATACCCTTCAGAGAATCCATGCTAGTGACACACCTGTTATTCTATCCACTTTCTATGTTTGTTAGGGCAATATCTGGGGATTGTCCCTATTTGTACCAGTTGTTTTCATGGCTTTGTCCGGTTTCGTACTTTACTTGGTTAACAGGTATGAGCCATGTATATATAACGTGGTGAAAACAGCATTTATTTGCTATGCTGTGAGTGGATTACACACATGCAGGTGCACTTGCATATCCTTATTGTGGGTTACATATGTTTAATAGATATTTGTGCTTACGTGGCCTTTCATAATTCTGACTGTAACAGTTATATATCTGTATTCCGGTTTATGGACTGATGCGAAACACACTTTCACCTTTACATATTTAAATGTGTGTGCAGCAGGAATGTATTCATTACTCTTTAAAGTTATATGTGCAGTGGTCGTAGGTCAATCGGGACTGCATTCACGTTGGCCAGATGCCGGAACCACTATTCTATTGGTGTTCTGCCTCATTGATATGCATACCCATAGTACTTAGCTACATCAACATATGCCTCACCGCTTCACCTACCACACAGACATCCATTCTCCTGCTGGGAAAAACACGGTACTACATATTACACATTCCCTATTGCCTGTGGACCACAGCTGCATTGTTAATCACTCCAAGGATATGCAGAACACCAAGGCATATAGTCCTGGCACATACAGGTCCTTGATTGTCAGGGTGTTCATGTAGTGATCTGGGTCTGACACGCCTCCATGTGCAACTTCGTTACGCCCCCATGCACTCACGCAAGTTTCCTATGCACGTGGCTGTGGCGGCTGCGCACCTTCATTAATATGCATATGGCTCGACTACTCCATATATACGCCGCACGGCTGGCGCAAGCCTTACGCCGGCCTTGTGCCAAGCTTCATGAATCCCGGGGTTTATCTATGTTCATTTGGGTTCCAAATCTAAAGGAATAATGAGCATAATCAAGGGAATTTGTTCCTCTTAGATCATAAATATTTCTAAGATTCATTGAAGAAATTAAGTGATTCAGTTTTTAGGATTGTGCTGTTAATCGGCAGTTAAAATCACCAGTTAAAATAATTTTGCCTCTGGCATGGAGAGTTATAGTATCTATATATATTTATCTACAAATGCAGACCCTAAGTCAGGTATCCAGTATGAGTTAATCAATGTATAACATTTCTTATTTATTTCTAAAACTGCTAGACACATCATTCCTTCCTTTTATAGCAACATTACTAATAATTTTGGGCATGGTAAAATAGTTTTTCCACAATATAAGACTTCCTCTCTTATTGCTTTTGTAACAGGTAGCTGATAGTACAGAATACTCCTTAAAAGACAATTTGTCTAAATCTTTTTAAGTAAGTGAGTTTCTTGCAAAAAGTATGTGAGCTTTATGCATTTTAGAAATCTAAATAAACTAGCTCCTTTTATGTTTTTATTAAGGCCATTGATATTAAGTGATAAGCACTTAAAATCTGTCATGAGTTCAAAATATGTTCTTAACAACTATAATATTATATACACACATTGACCTAATATAGACTATAAAGTAGCTTATCATGGATGAAAAAAACAATTTAACATTTGAACTATGGAACAAAATTCTAAATACAAAGACATACATGAAACAATGTGCTCCTGGTTTGATTAACAGGTTAATCAAACCACCCTCTATCCAAATCTTACACAATAAATACATTATTTCAGCTTCTGCCTTAAATGAAATTAACTTATTTAACCATTTAACTATAAACTATAGTAACAGAAACAGTTATGTTGTATATTACCAAGACAGTATTTATATTTAGTTTAGTTTTGAAACAATATCTCTCTGGAGTCAACTTATTATATCTCAGTATCAAGATTAAAACAATGTAACAAACTTCTTAAATGAAAGCAAATTTGTACTTTCCTTTAACTTTCTCCAAAATAAGAAAGTTTTCTAGTAATATTGATTCATATATACATTTGATATTGAAATCAAAGTTTGACATTCAATATTGAATATTATGTTGTAAGGCTTCTTGGCTATCAACTTTGATGTTACAACTCTTTAGAGGCTAATTTAATAGTCATGAACCTGTGAACTCAAAGAAAAATGTAAACTATTCATTTACGTGTATGTAACTAAATTAATGCAATTTTCCTACTATTTTGCAGAAAATATGTGAATAAGTATGGTATCTAGGACTTCGCTATTCTTCATAGTACAGAACATGGGTCTCTTCAATTTTAGAATAGGGAAGGTGGCCTAATGGTTAAGGTGTTTGCCTTACAAACACAAAGTACAGGGTTTGAGTCTCACAAGGGATAATTGGCTAAGCTTACAATTGCTCGCAAGGGCAGCTAACCTATGAACATATCACAAAATGTCACTTTTTTAGTGTATGTCAGACCCAATGTGCACAAAAGCTATGGCCTCCACCAGAGTCTTTTACTTCTACAGTGCAAGTATTGTATATAATGCTCATTTGATTATAATATCTAGTTTTTGGTAACAAGGCTTAATTAACATCTTATATATCTCTAAATGTTGTTTTAATGCAATTTCACCTCTACTAAATAGTTATTGCCAGAAATACCCGTTCACAAGATGCTAATTATTTTTTACTGCAAAAATTGATTTTTAGAAAATGCATACTTTCTAAATATGCTCTCTACCTATATGAGATGTGTAGCTTTCTAAAAAAATATATTCTTTCTTTCTCGTTTCTTCCTTCCACCCTTCTTTTTACTACTAGGCCCAAGTAATCTATCAGCTAACAAATGTACAAGCACTTAGTAATCAAGAGTATGCTGTCAAAAACAACTTAATAATTGTTAGTCATATTGCTACTGTAAAACATTAAGAGAAAGTCAGACAGATGTGACTAAGCCAATTTGCGTTATATAACTCAAACACAAAATTAATAGCACTACATCAAAGCATACTTTAGCATGTTTCCCATTTGACCATGTCATTATATAGTAAATAGTAAATTTCAGACAATATGCAAAACTTGAAACCATTGTGAGTGTGCCAAAAATGATATTGCGGTGACATTATACTTTCCATTTACAATATAATATGATGTGACAGATTTTTATATTAGTTAACCAATTTTCTACATTTGCTGCCAGTTATATGATTTCAACAGCACCATTTTTATGTCTGTAATGCTCCTACAGTTAGAAAAAACTTATGTTCTTTTAATTTTATATTTGCAATATTATTTCCCTCTCAATTTGATTTTCTTACCTCTGATCTTTGTCTCGTTACTTCTCTTTCTTCAGATGTAATTTCTGGCCTTATTGTAAATGATTTTCTTTTAAAATGATTGTTTCCTGTCATTAAAATCAGCTGGTTGATCTCATTGTGCTGCCATTTTAGCATTTCATGCATTTAATGTGGGGTTAAAGGTCACCACTGACTTCCTGATGTTTCAGCTTGATGTTAAATGTGACAGCACTGTCAGAAAGAAGCTGTAGGCAGCTTGTGAGATTTGATTACTTCAAAAGAGTTTTCTTTCATGCTGCCAAGTGAGAAAATCAAGTGAAACAAACAAATTGTACCTGTGGAAGGCTGAAGCCACCACAATGATGATGTGCAGCAGTCGCAAATTCAAAAGGGTTGAAATGTCTGATCAGATACAATAATAAATAAATAATACTTATTTATGCTATTTTTTATGCTAACACAACATGTAAACAGCTCCAGCAATCAGAGTGGTGATACATAACACCCACAAACCCAGGAATAATGGCAAAATTGAACAAATATTATAATAAATGATCAAGATATGCTTGTACTATTTTTTGTGTCTAAAACTGCATTTAGAAGACTCAAGCCATCACAAGAACAATGCACAACACTCTGAACCCAGGAGGAATGAAAAAATTAACCAACTACAATAATATGTGAATAATACATGTTTAAGAAGTTTTTCTCTTTTTGTATGAACATAGATCAATACAACACACTGATCTCATCTTTTATGCTGCCCACTTCTAATAGGGGTTTAGTAAAAAAAAAAAAAACCTTCCATTCCCTTTCACTCCCTTAAAAGAGAGCATCTTAGTCAGACATTTAAGATTGAAATGCCTGTTCATTTTTAAACTAACACATGTTGTGTCAGCTTTTACATCAACATTTGTTTTATGAGAAGATGTTTTCTTTTCAAATAGATAAGTGTATTATAGAATGCTATCTATTCCCAGGTCAACTTTGTTTATATATTTTATCAGAAATACAGAAACTAATCATATGGAGACAACCTTCATATATATAAATACTTATGTTGTTCTTCTCTTTCCCCCACTCCCCCTCTAGAAAAGAAACAAGTACTGATAAGATAATATAAGGAGGATGAAATAAGGAGGCAGATCTAAATTAAGGAAATAAGAAAGAAGGGAGAATGAGAAGGAGGACAGAAAGCAAGGAGCACAACAAGAAGAGAAGAAATGAACAAGAGTAAGCAAAGAGAAAAATAAATATTGTTTACCTTTTTACAACCCCCAGGATTTAATGCAGAGAAGCAATATAATCAAAGACCTTAGAGATCAAAATAATATGTAACATGTTAATTTATCTTTTAGTTTTTTATTTGATCCTAATTTAACAGACCAGCTGTTTTTTGTTGCATGTCTCTTCAGACTTTGGACTGACTAGTCCATTTCATCAGTATCTGTTAGTAAAGCTCTCTTTTGGATAAAATCCATGGCTTCTTGCAGAGAGTTAAATATTTTTTTACTGTCTGTTAAAAATATTTTAATTCTAGCCGAAAACAAGACCTGCACTTTAATGTTGGACTTTTTGAGAGATTTTATCAGACGTACATATTCCTTTCTCTTGGAGATGACTGTAGACGTATAGTCATTGTTGAAACGGATATTTTTTCCATTATATTTGACAGGAGGATTTGACCAGGTTGATTTTAATACCAAGTCTTTGTCCTGAGTGGACAAAAATCTAAATATGAGAGACCTAGGAGATGAAGAGTTATTGACAAACACAGGTTTTCACAGTGATCAATGAGCTCTCTCATCTCCAAATGATAATGATTTAGGTAAGTTTAATGCCTTTGATAGCCAGTTGTTTAAAAATTGTACCATGTTACTACCCTCCTCTTTTTCTGGTAAAAATTGTACCATGTTACTACCCTCCTCTTTTTCTGGCACTCCATAAATTCTTATGTTGTTCCTCCTTGATCTGCTCTCTAAATCTTCCACTTTTTCTAGGAGCATGTATTTTGCTCGAGGAGGAAATAATTGTGGTTTTCACATTCAGTCAGCCTGCCTCCAGTGTCATTCAAAGCATCTTCTATAGATAAAGGGCCAGATTCACAATGGCTTGCATGGAGTCTAAGAGTAGAGTAAGACTCCATGCAGCCATCATGTCCGATGAGCGATCCAGGAACAGCCTGTAGGGGCGTGTAAGAGTGCTCCTAAAATGGCTCTTACACGGACAGGGCTAGGACATGCAAATCACCTCAATTGCAGGTGAAAGGCATGCAAATGAGGTAGATTTGCGATTCAGGAAACCTGAACCTGTCCAAGTAAGAGCAGTGTTATTTGCAGAAATGTACTCAGTTGACAACTGAGTGCCATTCTGCAAATAGCAAAACAGAGCCGTGACAGCTCCAAATAAAGGTTGCATCCAGTGCAGGAAGCATGCCAATGGCCAAATATATGGCCATTGGAAATGTTCCTTGATGCAAAATTAAAATAAAAATAATTATTTATTTTTAGGCAATTTCTGATGTATAAGTGTAGCGCAGAGCCGCTCAAACAGGCTGCGCTCTAAAACCCAGAATACAACAAATTAAAACCCACAAATGTGGATTTTATTGAAAGTGGTAATATACAATGCAAGGGAATGGCAGGCTGAAGACAAGATGGCCACCGAGTAGAGGTTGCTAAGGGGGGAAGCTCAGTCTAAGACATGTAACCAAGCATTAGTAGGCAATCCTATGTAAATGAGTGTTAGGATAGTGAATCGCTAGTTTACATAGCAAATGAGCACAGTCAGTGGAGTGTAGGAGTAGGATATGGGGAGTAACAGACTAGAAGATAGGTGACATCACGAGGGGGTATGTATGAAAGAAGTGAAGCTCATTGGAGCAGAGTGGCATGTGTCTGCTGTCATTTACACATCATGGAAAGAGGTGTGTCGACAGGTAGGCTAGGGAAAGGCAAGAAATGGAAGGTGTATGCCGTGGATAACACCAAAGTTTCTTACTGAGCTTGCATGCGCGTGTGTGAGCACCTGTAAACCCGAGTAAGACGTGAGTGCGCGTGTTTAAGCTGGAGTAAGCATGTATAAGGCTGTTTAAAGAGTTGTAAGTGTGTTTGCACTGGTGTGCACGCGTTTTAACCTGAATAAGCAGGTTTTAGTCCATGTAAGCATGTGTGCGCGCGTGTTAGCTGCTATGCACATGTTTGCGCTTGTGTGTGCGGCGCCCCCCCCCTGAGGAAACAGAAAGGAAAAAGGAAGCACAACAAATAGTAGGAAGCTACCAGGGAGTACTAGCAGAGCTAGCAGGTGAAAACAATCAGAATCAGGCAATTATACAGGCAGTACACTAGCCCAGCCCAGCCTAGCACTTAAAACTCTGCCAACAGCAGTCCATTATGTTTCTCACAACAGACACTGCAGTAAGCTAATAGAAGTGAAAACTGAAAAAGCTTTACTGAGACAAAGAAATGTTAGGGGCTGCCATTGCTGTTATAAGGCGACATATGCAACATGCTGAGGGTGGTGACAATGGAAATGCTGCTGGACAACCCACAGTGAGGAGACAGAGAAGATTGTACAGGCTCAGGGTAACCTACCAGGGGCTACATGAGCTGGAGATAGTGGAGCACTATAGAGTGGACAGAGACCTCCTGCAGAAAATTGTTGAGTTGTGCAGGCCATGCCTCTCACACAGAACCAACAGAAGGGAACCCATCCCAATGGAAACCAAGGTATGTGTTGGCCTAAGAATACCAGCAACAGGTACCTTCCAGAGACCAGCTGGTGATATGATGGGGATATCACAGGCATCAGCATCCAGGGTACTATACCAGTTTCTGGATGCCAGGTCAGCACATGTCGGTGATCATGTATATTTTCCCAATTCCCATGAGGTATTGGCCAGCAATATGCGTCTCTTCCAGCAAATAGTGGAATACCCTGAGGTAGTGGGTGCAATAGACTGCACGCACATACTCATCAAAGCACCAGCCGGCGAGTGGGGTAGGGTCTACTTCAACCGCAAGGGCTTCCCCTCCATCAACTGCCAGCTCATGTGTGATGCCCAGGGCATAATACTGAATGTGTGTGCAGGCTGCCATGGAAGCTACCATGATTCCCATATCTGGCATCTGATGCAGCTGTACCAGACATTTGCCAGTGGGGACATCCCACATGGTCACCTAGTGGGGGATGCTGGCTATGCACTGGAGCCGTGGCTGATGACACCCATCAGAAACGCACACACACCTGAACAGGAATGCCATAATGAGGCACGCGCACAAACACGTAATGCAATAGAGCGTGTGTTTGGGCTGCTCAAGCCATGGTTCCAGTGCCTGGACACATCTGGTGGAGCCTTGCAGTACTCACCAACTACATGTACCCAAATCGTCATGGTATGTGCTATGCTACATAATATGATCCTGCGAAAACAGCTGCAGCAGGACTAGCATAGGCCTGGGCCAAACAGCCCCCCACCATTGCCAAGGCCATCACAGGCAGAGTGTGACTCAGAGGAAGAACAACCTGAGCCTGCCCCAGTAGGCAGAAGGAGGCATGCCCAGTATGCTTTGGCCTTGGCAAAGAGGCAATGCATAGCACATACACTGGCTCAGTAGGAACTCTGGAAATTATACCTCTCTCTGACTCGCACATAAAGTAAAAGGGATGCCTAAGTTGACACTACCTGCTTCCAAACATGTGCAGGGAGTGTAGTATGTGCATCCGACATAGGCAGCCCTGCAGCACCACCTAAGGCATGAATGCCATGTGTTAAGCAATATAAAGCAGTGCTAAACAGCAATTACCACCATGTAGTATATGCAAAATAAATCGCACACACCAACTAGCACAACTGTGGTCAATGCTCAGTAATATTGGGCAACATCCAGCAATGTTGGTGAATATTGAGCAATGTCGGACAAACCTGGTCTAAGTAGGGCATAGCTGAACAAAACCCAACATGCTCATATTTGCTTAACAGGCCCTTAAGCAGTCTGGTCTGCTCAGTATGAAAATATAAAGCAGTGATGGGCCTCGAACCCAGGATACTGTGCACTATAGCCAAAAGTACTGAACCACTAAACTATGACAGTATTGAAGTGGTCCACCTGTATGATGGAATGTTGATAAGTCTATGCAAAGTATTCCATGGAAACCCTTCAGGCACAGCATAATCCTTGCTGAGTTATGACACAAAGGTGAGTCCTGCAGTGAGAACAGAACCTGACTTCCAACACACACAGTATAAATGTTAATATTGGTCATGTTCGCACACATCAGCAAATGTAGTGGACCTCAGATAGCAACATACTGAAGGGTCACACTGGGCATGCTCACACACTTGAATAAATGAGACAAATGTTAGGCAACAAAACATGGAATGTCAGAACTGGGCATGCTCACACACTTGGGCCATGTCTGAGTACAGCAATGGGCCACGCATATCTGGCAGTTGCATGTGTTAACCCAGAAACCTGTCACTATACAGAAATCCGCCCTGTGCACACAGTTATATGACAACAGACACATCTATAATATACTGGAACCCTGTCATAATCAAATATGTTCTGCAGATACTGAAGTTCTTCATGGAAACTGGTAAAGCAAAGATGATAAAGACCTGCAAACAGTATCAGCAATAAACATTGTGCATCTTGAACATTAGCATAGGTTCAGAGGTTTATACTAGGCTATCTGCCCTAGGGCATGTACAAGCCTAGCCAGAGTGTGTTTGGCATTCACAACCCTGTCAGATTACTATACTGTGTGTATGAATAGTAGGTCACACAAGATGGCCCATGTACATTTATGCTAGTGTGCCTCTGTCTAGCAGGGACACAGAAAATATCCCAGGGGTAAATATACAATCATCCATACAGTTGTCAAGATGTCTCCAGTAGGTGGTCAGTGGGTGGCTCTGCCTATGTGAAACTGGGATTACATTCTGTAGTGAGTGGAGCCTCTGGGATAAGAATCTGTCCCTCCACAATGTCCTATTAACATCTGTGCTGAGTTATACATCCCTGCAGTGTGTAGCTCCAAGGGAGTTGGAATACCTGAGGTGGAGCATGTCCAGTAATTCTGGTTTGGGTATAGCTGTAAACAATAGGCACACATCATATCTGAGTAGGTGGTAAGCGACTGAGTAGAGCTGGAGTTACTGCATCTGAACTATGCAGGGCATCTGTGTGAGTCCCTAGATCTGCTTGGTGAGGACCGTCCGTGGCCAGTACAGTTGCTGCAGGTGTCAGGTAAGGTACACCCCAAATGTGGCATTGTAACCAAGCATGGATGTGATGAGTATAGGGGCACAATGACCTCACTCGATCTAGATGTGAAACCATATGGGATAAGGTGGCACACATAGAAGGTGTGTCCAACCACTTTGGCAACGTGAATGTTAAAGGCAACAGTACAAACAAGTGATATCCCCAATCCCCTAACAACTCCTACTGTATGTAATGGAGTACTACCTATGTGGTAATGTGTGGGCTTGTTGTTACTCCCATAGGGGATGACTATGCAACTAATGGCATTTAGCTGTAGGCCATGGCTCAGCCACCAGTCATCCATCTCTGTGAGACCCTGATTGAGTATGCATGTGGCAGCTGGAGAGTTGATCATGGCACCCAGTTTGCAGTTAAGTGCAAATATGTTTAGCCATATTCCCCCTGTGATAGCCTGTACATAAGACAAATATATACTGAACAAGAGAGATCCCAGGACCAAGCTGTGTGGGATGCCATGTGTAACTGGTGTATAGTCAGATATGGCACCTGCAATTCTGACCATGTGGGTGCTATCCCTGATCTAGGTATAAATCCATTGTGTGAGATATGTGTCCAAATTGACGCTGGTGAGCCTATGTATCAAGGCCCAGTGGGTTATTGTGTTGAATGGTGTTGCAAGGTTCAGGTAGGCTGTGTGGACAGCCGTCCCTATGTCGATGGACCTGTTAGCCATTTAAAGAATACCTACAGGTTCAAGAGGCAAGATCTGCCCACAACAATGCTGAAATGAGTAGGACACAGTGTCTGTAGGTTCCCGATGTCCATGTGTAGGAGTCCTATGACAATATGCTCCATAGCTTTGCAGAACAGGCTACATAGGCTTATAGGGCAATATTGTCTGTGGTCCATTGTGGCACCAACTCTGTGGAGCGGGACCACTGTCGCAGTATGCCATTCCTTGGGTACATATCCTGTGGTAACTCCGATATTGAACAGTGATGTAATGTGAGGGTTGCGTTTGTCATGATGCCCGTGTATGATGCAGGCTGGGATACAATCTAGTCACATTGATACTGTGATGCACGCTGTGGGGAGGGCAGCACTCACCTGTTACTGTGTGATGTCAGGGAGGTTATACTCTGTTGGGATGGATAGTTGCTCCTTAGAAGGGATGGGTGGGAGACATCTGCACTGAACCTGTTTGCCAGGATGTAGGCAATGCCACTTGTTTCAGGATAGGTTTAGTCAGCATGCAGTAACTCACAGCATATTAATGAGTATCCACCCAGGTTCCTGACATAACTGAAGAAGGCCGTGTGATAGTCCTACGTGTCAGGTGCAATTGTCTGGTAAAAGCGGCCCTTAGAAAAGTCCATGAGTGATTGTAGCTGTCTGCTAGTACAGATCACAGATGCCTTCCCAGTCTGAGATTGTGCTCTATCATGTAGTAGCGTCTTCCTGATGTTGTACAGCTTATTAATGGCTGGGGTCTACCATACAGGTCCCCTGCCATTGTAGTAGTAGGTCTTGTTGTTATTTGGGATGGCACAATCCATGCAGTCCACTAGGTGTCCATAGAATGTGTATGTAAAGGATGCAGCAGTGTGAGCCGTATATGCCACTGTCTCAGGATCTCTGAAGGATATCACCTTGCTTTGGTGAAGGGAGATGTTGGCTCAAGAGAAGTTCACCAAGATTACCCAGGATGGGTGTGTGGTGGGTATATGTATGTCCTGTGAGATACATGTATGTTCTGACCTTACCAATGAGGGGTATATCGCTGGTGTGGAACATAGAGTCTCCATGTTGGTGATGAACAGGTCCAATATGTATTCCCCCTTGTGGCTGTGCTGACTGGTTGTGCCAAAGTGTGTGAGTCCACAAATTGTAGTGACTGTTGGGTGAGGTTGTCGGGGCTTGAGTAGTATCCCCAGTCAATATGTGTATATGAAGTCACACAATATAAATGGTGTCTGTGGAGACCTTCATATTCTCCATAGTTCCTACAAAAGCCGAGTGTGGTTCCTGAGTTTGGGAGTGTGTTCTGTAGCAGGCAACAAACTGAAAGGCAGTATTGCACAATGGTAATTGTATATGTATGGTCTGTGATGCTTTGTGCAGTGCTACTAACCTGGAGGTGTGTGTATCTGTGATGTATATGGATACTCCCCCTAGTTGTGTTGTCTGTTCCAAGTCTTGTTGTCAGACAGCATGGTATGAAACATAACCTGGTAGTGCTGGTGTGCATAAGTGAGCCTGAACCAGGTGTCTGTCAGTGCACAGATATTGCTCTCCTCCTTACTGAGGAGAATCCTGAGTGGCCACAATATAAGGTTAACACAACTGTTGTTGAGCAGCATTACCCTTAGTTTCATTTAACCTGTAATGTCTATGGAGGTGGGCTTGTCTTCTGAGCCCTGCTTAAAAAAGGCACTCTGGTGGTAGCAAGAGCCTTAGCCAGCATACCAAAGTCCAAGGGTGACAGCTGCAAGCTGTCCATAGTGAAGCTACGTGGCATGTTGAGCATGTCACCATACGCTGACAGACACTGTATCCCCTATGATTGAAACAAATTTGTTAGCCAACTGTTAAATGTGATATGTGTGTCCGTATACTGTGACATCATAATTGGTGGGTGTAAAATGCTAGACAAGGTCAGGGTCATACTGGCCTGGGCTACATGATCAGAGTGTACCTCCATGTATCATGTCATGTGGTCCAGGGAGTAATGTCTGAGGTTACACACACCAGCGTGGACAATGATGGTGCCAGTCTTGTACTTGCTTTGGAGTGACCTGACTGCCTGTGTTATGCGGCAGATTCTGGCACCCAACAGACAGCCCAAAGTGACTATTCCCTTGTCAGGGCTGGTGAGTGGTACATCAGTGTGTCTGAACATAAGTGTCACCTATTACAAGTGTATTAGGTGTGTTGTTTAGCCAGAAGGGCAGTGACTCTGTGGCACACTGACATTGTGAACTTTTTGATATGTGGGTATTGTAGTGGGGTAGCAGGTGTGTGTGTGTGTGTGTCTGCTTTTGAGGTCTCTGCTGCTTAGGCAGAGTACATTTACAGCATCCGATTATGTCATTGTGTGCTAATGTGGTTTGAGTGCTGTTGCTAGAGGATATGTGAGACTGATATGTGGTGTGTGTGGTTACCTTCACCACCTGATAGACTGTGCCAGTCATGGGTCGAGAGAGTTCAGCTCCCTGTATGTCTATATAGGTGCATCTCACACATATATTTGAGTTTGTTGGGAGGAGGAGAGGGTTGTCTGTGTACATGAGGCAGATGTGACATTGTGTCAATATCACAATATCCACCAGCTGGACTGAAGAGTATACACAAAACCGACCGCTGGACATGCCAGGATATTATCATGACATACCCTGTAGCCTGATCACAAAGAATCAATAGGGTGTTAAGCATGTAAAAGAGTATAACAGGGATTAGTGCTCATGTTCGTTAGTGTTTTGTAAAGAGGAGCTGAGAAGGAGTCCAGACTGAATCATGACACGTCCTTCAGCTATGTCATAAATATCAATACACACCCATATATGTCCTGAGTCAGGGCCAACTGTACCTGAATGTCAATGCCGACATCATGACAGACAGGCCCATATGTACATACCCATCCCCCACTGACAATAGTCCACATCATCTTACCAGGAGATATCACATGTGGTATGGATGAGCAGCTACCCCCACTGCCAAAAGCATGGCAGCAGGTGGAATACATTGATTCCCAATATGTGTCATGCACAAACTACAGAACAAACAAGTCATGCACCTGAACAGTCAGCTGAGCCGCACCCCCTACACAGGATGTGGAACCGTTGAATGTGTCACAGCTACATATGGCACTCCCCACAAGTGTTGGTACACAACACACCATGGGAAGTCAAGTCCAGTATGCCTATGAGGTCTGATCTGCAAGGTCATGGAGTTCTTCATGGTTGCATTCATAAACAGAGCTATTGGAAGCTGACACACACACAACCCTGCCAACTGTGGTATGTTCATGTGCGGATCATGGTTCCCAAACATGCTAGACTGTTTGCAAGGCAGCGACCCAGGACATGCATCAATGAACACATCTACACATGTGTCACATAGACTTTGAATAGCCCTTTATCAACATCCCAGACACATGTAGTATCCACAAAACCAAGAAGCTGTGCATAAATATGTGTTGACATATGACGGAATGTCAGTGTGTCCACAGATAGATCAGACAAGGTAAGGATACTGAGGTCATGTTCAAGCTGTTGACACCTGCTGACCCACATGGACCATTCCTGGAATGGCATAAAACAAAGTGTACACACATCACCATGTCCAGTCTGATGATGTCACCATCCTATAAATACAGCAGGAGAGAAGAAACCAGCCAATAAAGCAAATAGCGTGCTGTGTTAATGCGTTTCTTTTCAGTATCATAACATCGTCAGGTAGGGGTTTGAATCTTGCAAACTGCGTGTGTGGGTGTGTATGTGTGCAGTTTCCTTTGAGATGTGTTCCATTTTTGGAGAATGGGAAAACTCAGTAAAGGAGATACATTCCTCTTTGGAAAGTCTGATGATGTTACCATCCTACAAATACTGCAGGAGAAGGGAAACCAATCAGTAAAGCAAATAGCACGCTGTGTTAGTGCGTTTTTCTCTCGTATAATAACATAGTTAGGTAGGGGTTTGAATCCTGCAAACAGTGTTATTGCATCTTTCTTTAGTATCATAACATAGCTAGGTATGGGTGTGAATACTGCAAACAGTGAGTGTGTGTGTATGTGCACAATTGTCTTTGAAAGGAGTGCCCTTTTTGGAGACTGTGAAAACACACTAAAAGAGGTACATTCCTCTTTGAAATGTCTGATGATGTCACCATCCTACAAATACCGCAGGAGAAGGGAAACCAGTCAATAAAGCAAATAGTGCGCAGTGTTAGTGCATTTTTCTTTAGTATCATAACATAGTTAGGTAGGGGTTTGAATCCTGCAAACAGTGAGTATATGTATGCAATTGCCTTTGAAAGGAGTGCCCTTTTTGGAGACTGTAAAAACACACTAAAAGAGGTACATTCCTCTTTAGAAAGTCTGATTATGTCACCATCCTACAAATACTGCAGGAGAAGGGAAACCCGCCAGTAAAGCAAATAACACGCCGTGTTAGTGTGTCTTTCTGTAGTATCATAACATAGTCAGGTAGGGGCTTGAATTCTCCAAACAATGAGTGTGTGTATGTGTGCTATTGTCTTTGAAAGGAGTGCCCTTTTTGGAGAATGAAAACACACTAAAAGAGGTACATTCCTCTTTGGAAAGTCTGATGATGTCACCATCCTACAAATACTGCAGGAGAAGGGAAACCCACCAGTAAAGCAAATAGCGAGCCGTGTTAGTGTGTCTTTCTGTAGTATCATAACATAGTCAGGTAGGGTCTTGAATTCTGCAAACAGTGAGTGTGTGTGTATGTGTGCTATTGTCTTTGAAAGGAGTGCCCTTTTTGGAGACTGTGAAAACACACTAAATGAGGTACATTCCTCTTTGGAAAGTCTGATGATGTCACCATCCTACAAATACTGCAGGAGAAGGGCAACCAGCCAATAAAGGAAGTAGCGTGCCATGTTAGTGCAACTTTCTCTAGTATCAAAGCATAGTTAGTTAGGTAGGGGTTTGAATCTTGCAAACAGTGAGTGTATGTGTGCAATTGCCTTTGAAAGGAGTGCCCTTTTTGGAGACTGTAAAACCACACTAAAAGAGGTACATTCCTCTTTAGAAAGTCTGATTATGTCACCATCCTACAAATACTGCAGGAGAAGGGAAACCCGCCAGTAAAGCAAATAACACGCCGTGTTAGTGTGTCTTTCTGTAGTATCATAACATAGTCAGGTAGGGGCTTGAATTCTCCAAACAATGAGTGTGTGTATGTGTGCTATTGTCTTTGAAAGGAGTGCCCTTTTTGGAGACTGAAAACACACTAAAAGAGGTACATTCCACTTTGGAAAGCCTGATGATGTCACCATCCTACAAATACTACAGGAGAAGGAAAGCCACCCAGTAAAGCAAATAGCACGCTGTGTTAGTGTGTCTTTCTGTAGTATCATAACATAGTCAGGTAGGGGCTTGATTTCTGCAAACGAGTGTGTGTGTATGTGTGCTATTGTCTTTGAAAGGAGTGCCCTTTTTGGAGACTGTGAAAACACACTAAAAGAGGTACATTCCTCTTTGGAAAGTCTGATGATGTCACCATCCTACAAATACTACAGGAGAAGGAAAGCCACACAGTAAAGCAAATAGCACGCCGTGTTAGTGCATCTTTTTCTAGTATCATAACATAGTTAGGTACGGTTTTGAATCCTGCAAACAGTGAGTATGTTTACAATTGCCTTTGAAAGGAGTGCCCTTTTTGGAGACTGTGAAAACACACTAAAAGAGGTACATTCCTCTTTAGAAAGTCTGATGATGTCACCATCCTACAAATACTGCAGGAGAAGGAAAACCAGTCAATAAAGCAAATAGCACGGTGTGTTAGTGCGTCTTTCTCAAGTATCATAACATAGTTATTTAGGGCTTTGAATCCTGCAAATAGTGAATGTGTGCAATTGTCTTTGAAAGGAGTGCCCTTTTTGGAAACTGTGAAAACACACTAAAACAGGTACATTCCTCTTTGGAAAGTCTGATGATGTCACCATCCACAAATACAGCAGGAGAAGAAAAACCCGCCAATAAAGCAAACAGTGCGCTGTGTTAATATATCACTCTCTAGTATCATAACATAGTTAAGTAGGGATTTAAATCCTGCAAACAGTGTGTGTGTGTGTGGGGGGGGGGTTGTGTGTATGTGTGCAATTGTCTTTGAAAGGAGTGTCCTTTTTGGAGACTGTGAAAACACACTAAAAGAGGTACATTACTCTTTGGAAAGTCTGATGATGTCACCATCCTACAAATACTGCAGGAGAAGAAAAAACAGTCAGTCAAGTAAATAGCATGCCATGCTAGTGCATCTCTGTCTCTAGTATCATAACATACTTAGGTAGGGGTTTAAATCCTGCAAACGGTGAGAGTGTGTGTGTAGCTTCCTTTGAGAAGTGTTCCCTTTTTGGAGACTGGGAAAACACAGTAAAGGAGGTACATTCCTCTTTGGAAAGTCTGATGATGTCACCATCCTACTAATACTGCAGGACAAGAAAAATCAGCAAGTAAAGCAACTAGCGTGCCATGTTAGTGCATTTTTCTCTAATATCATAACAAAGTTAGGTAGGGGTTTGAATCCTGCAAATTCTGACTGTGTGTTTGTCACTGTTGGTGAATGCAGTGTGGATTTTGATTTTACTATGGTATGACAGAGTAGGATGACAACAGTAAGTGCATTGCAGACATCAGGTATCTGCATGGCAAATATATATGTGTACATGTCCCCTCAATCAGTACATAGGTGTGAAGCCTGCATATTACATGAATACATTTATTTCCATTGACAGGTTGTGCCGCTGCTTCTCAGATCATAGGTCACATATGTACGTATGTGACATGGCCGGGGGGGGTGTGTATGAGTGCAGTTTCCTTTGAGAGGTGTTCCCTTTTTGGAGACTGGGAAAACACAGTAAAGGAGGTACATTCCTCTTTGGAAAGTCTGATGATGTCACCATCCTACAAATACTGCAGGAGAAGGCAAACCAGGCAGTAAAGCAAATAGCACGCCATGTTAGTGCATCTTTCTCTAGTATCATAACATAGTTAGGTAGGGGTTTGAATCCTGTAAATGCTGACTGTGAGTGCGACACTGTTGGTCAACGCGGTGTGGATTTTGCTTTTACTATGGTATGACATAGTATGATGACAACAGTAAGTGCATTGCAGACATCAGGTATCTGCGTGGCAAATATATATGTGTACATGTCCCCTCAATCAGTACATAGGTGTGAAGCCTGCATACTACATGAATACATTTATTTCCATTGACAAGTTGTGCCGCTGCTTCTCAGATCGTAGGTCACATATGTATGTATGTGACACGGCAGTCAACTGTCATGTTCTGTGGCCAAGGTCATCTGTGGCACACACACCCATGACAGTTACTTAAGAGTAGTGTGAGTGAGGGTATATGCCTGGGGTATATGTCAGACATGGTCATACACAAAAAAGTCTGCCAAGAATGGACAGTCTTTATAGGTGTATGACTGTCTTGTGGATATGCATTCAGGCCTCTAATGTCTTACGTGATACACCTTGGGACTCCACAATACCTATGGATATGTGGATACCAAGGGACACATGACATAACATGGTTCTGTATGTACACAATGGTACCGGACATGCATGTTGAGGGCTACCACCTGTGTGGTACTGACGGGATAGTATGTTTAGTACATGAGGATGACTATGCCATAGTCGGCATACTGCTATACAGCATGTATCACACAACAGGTATCTGTCTGTATGATACCCTTGTGTAGGATATGCATCTCATCCAGGGAATGCATTGTAGGCCAATCCATACATTCTCAGATTTGGATGGACACATCCCTAGTGTGTCTGCATGTACGTAAGGGGGCTATATGACACACAGGTGTGGTCACAGTAATAGGTGGCGGTCATCACCACTGGTTAGTGTTATAGTGTAGCACCGGAAGGATCCAATTGATACTGAGTTCTCTACTACTGTGTGTCATTTGTCAGGACATTATCCAATGATTACTTATAGTCATGCTGTTGAGGTTGTGCATACTACCAGATCACAAATCATTGACTGATATTAACAGTATCACCCGCAGCATAGTGTCAACCCATGTCATACAAACGTCTACCCATGTTATTACATAACTGTAGTAGAATGCATACTGGCCATTGAAAGATGCAATGAGATGTTAACAATGTGTACGACAGGGTATGCCACACGTCCCATGCGTCCACTATGCACGTACATCCAGACAGTGCACACCCACCATGTTCACAGATGTACACTTGCTAATCTGTACTGCACACATCACACACGTACTGTCCACTCACTAACACATGCTGGCAACACATCACACATCAGCCAAATGGCACATAGGTGGATAATACATACTCAGACTTAACAGTAGTGTAAACAATGCTACATTGACAATCAGAGCTTTGATGCATAATGTCTGCTCAGATATACCTACAAGGATGTAGTACACTTCCTTGTTGACAACCTGCTATTATTGCTACACTGCTATAGTGTCACCCTGTGCATCAGCACCATGTTAGCATGTCCCTCCATCGATAATACAGATGACAGGAGGCGGCACAGGTATCATCATATGCACAGGGTGTTTTGTTGTTTGCCAGAGCATGACATTGACTCATCCAATCAACATGTCTGTGTGTGTGTGTGTGTGTGTGTGTGTGTGTGTGTGTGTGTGTGTGTGTGTGTGTGTGTGTGTGTGTGTGTGTGTGTGTGTGTGTGTGTGTGTGTGTGTGTGTGTGAGGGACAATTGTGTGTGTGAGGGATAACAGTACGGCATGGGCCAATGTTGATGTAATGTGTGTGGGTATGTGCGAGCCCTAGTTGTTTGGTTAATGTGTGTGTGTCTGCATGCACACAGCTCCACCATGTGGCTGCCATATACGGTGGTTTGTGGGACAGCCACAGACTGTACCTGTTTGGCTGTACAGATCACTGTCTCCGGCCATGGACACAGTACCTGTGCCTGGCAGGGGTGCTACGGACAGTATCGGGTACCAACTCTGACTGGGTACTGTCATCAGAGGCAGAGGTATGATGACTGGACCCCTGTCCCTGCTGGGACTGGCCAGAGCCACGTGCACATGGTCTACTGGGATGGACAATGGACAGGCCAGCCCCAGCATTTCTGGGGCTGGTACTGCCACTACAGGAGCGGCTGTGAACTGTGGGCCATCCGCGACCACTGTCAGCTGTTGCTGTTGCTGGCATGCGCCCGCATCAGCATTGCAACTGTCCCGCACGGTTCTGGCTCGAGGAAGACATGTTGTGGAGGGCACCTATTGTCTCCCCCCAATGTCTATCAATGACCTCGGTGTACGTCCGGATGGCACCAGCAAGGTCATGGATGGTGTCATTGATAGTGGTGTAATGTGCCCTCTGCACCCTAAGTCCCTGCCTGGTGTACTGTTCCATACGTGCCTGAGCCTGCATTATAGCCCAGAGCATAGTGGTCGTCGTAAGACCTGTAAGGGCATGCCTGCCAGGGGCAATACATCCAGCGGTGCTCCCCCGAGAACCCCTGGACCGCCGCCTATGTGGTACCGTTCCGGGTCTACGACTATGGCTGCTGTGAGTGGATGCAAGTGCCATGGGTACCACATTCCTAGTCAATGCCAACTGTATGCTGTTCCTCCCCTATGGCCATTGGTGGTGAGGGATGTAATGGCATATGAGTGTGCACATAGATGGGGTTGAACGCTGTGTACTGTCGATTGCCAGACCAATGACAGACCCTGTCAAATCTTCCTGTGCCAAAATACATGTGTCATCATCATCACTATCTGTGGCAGTGGCTTCAGGTCACCTGCTGCTTTCGCCAACCCCTACCTCAGCACCTATGAGAGGAAGACAGGAAACACACATTATGGTCTGCACATGCACACATGCACACATGCACACATGCACACAGGAACACAGGGAAACATGCACACAGGAACACATGCACACAGGAACACAGGAACACATGCACACTCCTCACTACAGCAGATACACACACACAACAGAAATCCAAATCATACTCAATACAGGTTGAAGGTGGGTGACAGTATCACAAGGCAAACAGTCACATCACACGTGTCAGCATGCAGAATAAGTGTTGATCAAGTCCATGCAGTGTGAGTGTAGACAGCCATAGTTAATGACAGTGTACATGGTTGTGGTGCATGTGTGTACATGTTCAGTGATTGCCTACACCCTGGAACACAATGTGTACAAGGACACGATATTTCTGTGCAAGTATTATAAGCTCTGCAATGTCCTGTGCACCATCACACACAGGTATAAATACCATGGCTGCATGTGTTATCTGTGTGTCAAATGGATTTCCATGTCTGATTGCAGTGTCTGTGTCTGTAGCAGATAATTGTGGACACAGGTGTAGCACATGCATGCTATGTACACACATGGGACGAGTGGTGCATGTATACATGATGGAATACCATTCCTGGACGTGGCCATTGTAACAGTATGGGGTGTAGTACCATTAGCCATCATCATCATGCATCATGTGGTTACTCAAGGCCACTAAAGTGTGCTAGACCACTGCCTAGCATGCTGTACCTGAACCGCAGTGCCGTGGCTAAGTTCACAATTACACAGCCATGTTGCACAAGGGTCTGTGAGGTGCCCAATAGGGAGCATTGCCTAACATGACTGTGTTATGTGTTGAGAAGGGTTGCACAGCCCCAGGCTAGGCTCCTACCCCTCAGGTATATTATGTGTGGTGTGTGGATGACATGTGGGATACTGAAGTGTGACCTGGCAGAGGGTGTCCGGTTACACTATGTGTAGCATGTTGAGGTGTACTGCATATGACAAACGTGTTAAGTTGTGTACATGTGTGTCAACTATGCCTATCCAATATGCAGTACAGTGTTGCCACATTTGTGTCTGATGCTCTGTGCATTGCATGTAATTGAGGCAGCTACTGACATTACTGAGATGTTTCATGTCTCACAGCAAACATGCACAGCATGCATTATGCGTAGGTGTGTTATGTGTACATGGCCTACACCTCACCTATGACATGCACAGTTCAATACCAAGTTTAAAGTGTTAACACACTCACCAGCATGTAACGTCTGCCATGCTGTCACACCAAAGGGACCTGCAAGAATATGACTCAGTTTGTCAGTGGCCACAACTGTGGCATTGCTACTGTGAGTGTGCTAAACTACAGTAGAACAACAGGCATAGGTGTACAGATACTATTCAAATTATCAGTATTGCACACAACAGGCAGCACAACTGCTAAACACAGTACACACCTCACACATGCATAATCTAACAATACAGGTAACAGTAGTCTACAGCTAGGGCATGTTACCTGCATGCTCCATGTCACCATGCTGGGTGGCTCCAGCCTCCATGACGACACATGTGTGATGTTGTTGCTGCTCCTGTAGGCCAGGAGCCACCACACTTAGCAGGAGTTCCTCCACTCTGGTGAGGGGGGAATGTATGGCCACCCCACCACCTGTGGCAAGCTGTTGTCTGTGGATATCAGACAAACGCCACCGGATATGTCTAATTAAATTACTGCAGTGATGGTGTACCTGCTCATATGTCCGGTTATGCATGCCTATGTCATTTACCCGACGAACAAGTTCTTGCCACAGTGCAGTACGCTCCTGCTGGTGCTGGCTGGCCCTGGGAAATAGCAGGGTATAGTGCTGAACTAGACTGTGGTGGATTTCCTGTTCCTCTGTGGCTGTGTAGCATGGATTTCTGTGATGAGCCATAAGCCTGGAAGACAAGTAAACGATATGTGTGAGCAAGTCATGTGGCACACTTAACATTATACAGTACAGATATCAGTTAACTGCCATCTATAGCATCTGTTCATCTGTCAGAGGATACACACATTCAATACCACATATCAGTGCTCAGCCCACAACTGGCTGACAGTGCCTGCCACACTCCATCTGACACATTAGTATACACCAGTACTCGGCTCACTGTTTGGGATCCAATGCACAGCCTTGCCAGGTGGGTACATATCAAGCTAATGCATGCAGAAATATGTCATCCATTGCAATGAATGTGAAGTACAGTTACAGTATATAACACAAAAGACCAGGAGCAGGCAGTCCTCTTCACTAAAACGTGTTTAATTGACTTGAAGTGCGTTTATTTCAATACACTTTTCATCGGTAAGTATATCTGACTTCTTCAGAAGTTAAAACAAGCATCAAGTAACAACGGGAATTCAACAATAAGTATGCTAGCTGGTTTAATTAGTGGGTTGATCCTTTCCTTCATTCACAGATAGTTGCTGTAGTAGTTAATTACTTCAGTGTTTTCCCACCCCCTTATCTCATTTAACTTTCAAGTAACTCTGTAAAGTTTTCTGGTAGTTAGTATTGCACTAAACCACCAGAAATCCACACCACCAGCCAGCGACACTCCAAAGCACCAAAAAAAAGCAAGTTATCAATAATATTAAAAATACAATTTACAAATTAATATTGTTAAAAAACATTGAAAACACCACACATAGTTCTTACACAAATTAGTGCCCCTAGTTTTACCGAGCCAGTTGGTCTCAAATTGAAGTTAACTTAGGCATAAAATTAGCATCACTTTTGTATGTCAGCTTCTGAGAATTAAAGACTCTAGAATAAGTGCCATGTACATAAAAGTACATAAACGTACATAAAAAATACATAAAAAGTACATAAAAAATATATGTGTATTGAACTATAGAAAAATTCCACCTATTAACATGTAACCATTTAGACCCTTCTTTCCTCATACGAGTTTGACGGGGACAAGCATCTTGTGTCTATAAGGCACGCGTTATCACTGAGTGGAAGTCTGAGTGAACCCAAATTTGTTGTTTTGTTTATTAAGTATAGAAGGTTTTCTTTCGGCATTGGCCTGAAACACATAACATTTCCTAGGCTTTTGAGTTCACTTTACATGAACTCTCTTGTTTTTGTGTTTAGTTCTCACCACTCGATAATGCGTGTATTTTATCTATCATTATATTGTACTAGAATGGTCCTCAGTTTTAAGATAACCTTTCCTCATATCATAGTTGATAGCCTCAATATTAGTGTTCAGTGTCTACAAGTTCACCTCTCTAGATTTTTTAATTTTAGAATACATGCAATAGAGGACATTTCATTGATACCAGGTTTTTGGTTAGCGTTAGTCCGTAACTGCCAAAGCAGTTCTTTCCTTTCTAATTTTAGAGAGTCATAGCCTCCTCTTATGTCCCTTATTTGTTGGTCTATTACTCTAAATTTAAAATCATGGCCAATGTTGTCGACATGGTGCCTTGCTAAGGCATTAGCCTGGTATCAATGAAATGTCCTCTATTGCATGTATTCTAAAATTAAAAAATCTAGAGAAGTGAACTTGTAGACACTGAA